>NW_026844225.1:2934111-3167618 GCF_029955315.1 Cylas formicarius | reverse complement strand
ATATATATATATATATATATTATATATATATATATATATATATATATATATATATATATATATATATATATATATATATATATATATATATATATATATATATATATATATATATATATATATATATATATATATATATATATATATATATATATATATATATATATATATATATATATATATATATATATATATATATATATATATATATATATATATATATATATATATATATATATATATATATATATATATATATATATATATTATATAATATATATATATATATATATATATATATATATATATATATATATATATATATATATATACATATATATATATATATATATATATATATATATATATATATATATATATATATATATATATATATATATATATATATATATATATATATATATATATATATATATATATATATATATATATATATATATATATATATATATATATATATATATATATATATATATATATATATATATATATATATATATATATACATATATATATATATATATATATATACATATATATATATATACATATATATATATATATATATATATATATATATATATATATATACATATATATATATATATATATATATATATATATATATATATATATATATATATATATATATATTCTCACGTATTGATTCACGGATGGAAAAATATGACACTATATTCCGGGATATCATCCGTTCGCTCGTTGAACTCCGACTGGAATCCTGCATCCGACTGGAATCCTGCAAATCTTGCATCCGACTGGAATCCTGCAGACGTTTCGCCAAAATCTCACTTGACATCTTCAATGCTCGCGCTCCGAAAACACTTCGAACACAGTATATATATATATATATATATATATATATATATATATATATATATATATATATATATATATATATGACACAAGCAATTTCCTTTAATTAGTATTAGTTAACACGCTTATTAACAAGTTACCTTTTGAAGTACACATTCCGGGTTACCGAGGTATCTCCAATAAACATTGTAGTCATGCGGGTGGTGCAGCAGAAACTCAAGCTCCCCATCGATAATTTAGATTTGCTTTGCGGAGGTGGTTTCTTTAACAAAAGCAAACACGGTCAACTGCGACCCAATTCATCTAGGGCGGTGTTTTGCGGACCTAGCGGTTGCGGCAAAACCAACACCATGTTAGAGCTACTCTTTAACCCCAACGGGGCAAGTTTCGAAAATGTTTACGTCTACTCAAAGTCGTTGTATCAACCAAATTATCAACTGTTATCTCGCGTATTGAGCAATGTCAAAGGAGTTGGATATTATCCCTACAGTGAAAGAGACTCGATAATCGACCCCAGCGACGCGAAAGAGAATTCTGTGTTTATTTTCAACGACGTGTCGTGCGACAAGCAAGATAAAATTCGCGAGTATTTTTCGATGTGCCGACACAAGGCCATCGACGCTATTTATCTCTGTCAGACATACTCCAAGGTACCCAAGCAATTGATGCGTGACAATTGCAATATTGTCGCGTTGTTTAAACAGGATGACATGAATTTACGTCACGTTTATGATGAACATGTCTCACCCGACGTTTCATACGACGCGTTTAAACAAATTTGTTCCGAGTGCTGGAAAGAAAAGTACGGCTGTTAATTGTCAAAGATTTCGACGTAAAAAACGGACGCTACCGCAAGGGTTTCGACAAATATATAAAAGTCGATATTTATTTGTCGATAGAAACAGTCATGAACGCGACGTCCGCCGATATCGCCGACGCGGCGCTAAAAAAAAAGTAAACGAGTTGTCTAGATCTATTCGAAAGAAGTATTTAACATTAAAATTGGGTAAGAGCGAAGAGGATGCGTCAATTCGGAAGCTTTTCAAACCCGTCAGCGAGCCGCTAGAACGTAGAGCAAAAATAAAGCTATCACAGTAACCGGCAGAAATAAAAACTGAACGTCGAGGTGTCAAGCGGGAACACAAAAAGGAACCGAACGAAGAAACAAAAAATAAGGTTAACGTATCCTTTTTGCCTATGGAAGAAATTCAGGAAACGCCGGACCCCAATAAAAGCGTTGAGATGCAAAATATCGATGAGGAGGAAGATGATGTGTTTGACACATCGAACGTGGCTAACGCATCCCTTCAATCATACCTGGAACAATCAATATCCAGAAATTTCCCATTCCTATATTCAAAATTTATGGGTAAAATCGCCCGACACCGATATTGTTTACGGACCCGTTTACGACAAAATATCATTCAAATGGTTTCTCGGCAATAAATCGCTGGATTTTCATCAAGGATCTGGCAATATTATTGTAGACGGCGAGAGATATTCCGGTACCCGCGGCTTGTATAATTTGGTGTTTTTGAAAGATCCCATAGCATACACAAAAGACGATTTAGCACAATATAAAAAAATAATGGAGGCTGCCCAGGTGCACAGGGACGCGATCGGACGTCTGAAAGGCGCATCGACTGTACCAAAATATACCAAGGTCATCTGACCCTTAATAAAATCTCAGTCGCGTTCGTACTCGTACAGCGGTCAAGGTTATAATATGCGTTATAATGACGCTCCTACTGAATATGTATACTGGGACGACGTCAATGAACTCGTAGAGCGTCTGAAATTACTAATCGCGTAGAAACACGCAGGCAACACGTCTCATGATAACCAAATAGTTTCAATCGTTGAAGAGCTAAAAGAATCAGGTTTTATACGTTAGTTTAACGATGAGTCTGGACAAGTTTGGACGTTCTAGCGCGCTGCGCTCTAAACGATCCTTCACTAATACTGTGATTAGAAGCGCCCTCGATTATATGCCAGACGGAAACGTCAATATGAACAATTTAAAAATTTGCAATGTCCAAACGCCTAGCGACGACGGTGACGTGGCTAACAAAAAATATGTGGATGAGACAAGTAATTTATAAAAAATTGCATTGAGAAAGTTTATTGGTCAGAAACTCGAAGCGTACACGAAAAGATTACAAATTGAAGACAAAACTAAAATCTCGCGTCCTGAAGAACAACTGAAAATGAGTAGCACTACACTCGAAAATGAAATTAGGCAGTTTCGCGAAGTTTTCCACCAAAAGCTAAGCGAAATGAGTGCAGAGAAAGATTTGGAAAAGCACATGACAAAAGTCGCCGTTTTGTCACAGCAATTTCATGATATTGTAACCAAAATGGAGCGACTTACGAACGAAAATGAGAATATAATGAAGGTATTGAAACAAAGGGTTTTAAATCCTCCATCGCAACCGAACACACATTATGAATAAAGAGAAGGTACTACAACTGGTTCGAGAATTGCACAAGCCGGCACGCAGAAATTATGCTCGCCACCGGACTATAATACGAGGGATGGACGACCTGTGGCAAGCGGATCTCTCCCAATTAGATCGCTACAGCAAACAAAACAGAAATTTTAAATTCGTGCTGGTTGTGATAGACTGTTTCTCAAAATATGTATGGTGTCGCCCGTTGAAAACCAAAACCGGGGTCGAAGTCGCCAAGGCGTTTTCCAAAATTCTCAAGGACGGACGGCACCCTCAAAACTTGCAAACGGATCTCGGTAAAAAATTTTACAACGACACGTTCCTGAAACTTGTGGATAAGCATAAAATTAACCACTATAGTACGTATAGCATAAAAAAGGCCTCAATTGTCGAACGGGTGATACGTACCCTCAAGGAGAAATTGTTTCGACATTTTTCTTTACGCGGGACGTACAAATGGATCGATGTGCTCGCCTCTATCGTTGAAGAATACAATAACACAAAACATAGAACGACGGGTACGAAACCCATCGATGTGAGTAAGAGCAACGAAAAGAGAATTTTGAAAACCGCGTATAGTAGCATAAAAATATTCGGTCCTCGTAAACTTAAAGTCGGCGACATCGTTAGAATCAGCAAAGTCAAGCACGTGTTTAACAAAGGTTATACACCGAATTGGAAAACGGAATTGTTTAAAATTGTTAAAGTACGGGTTACTAACCCCGTAACGTATTTGCTTCAAGATATGCAGCGTAAACCCATAATGGGCGGATTTTATGAAGAAGAATTGCAGAAGACAGTTAACCCGGACTTATATCTCGTCGAAAAGGTGTTGCGCAGACGAGGCAATATGGTTCTCGTGCGCTGGTTGGGATTGGATAAGTCGCACGATTCGTGGGTAGACAACGTAGACGTCTTGAAATAAATTTAGTCTCGATTTAGAAGTTCTGACATAAATACGTGTATGTGATGGCTCACGAGCAAATTGTGACATCCAACGAATTGTATAATTTATTGGAAAATTTCGAGTTGCAATTTCCTTCATCAGAAGTGCTCCCGTCCAGCTTCGTTCTTGTAGAGCAACAAACCAAAAAATCTGCGACAAAACGAAAACAAAGTGCGTCGGTCGTATCCCGAAGAAGAAAACTACCACAAGTAAAGCGTTTGCAGCTCCAACGTCATCCGCTGATTGGCTCGAAGTGTTCACGGACGGTAGAGAAAAAACTGTCATTTGTGAGGCATTCAATTTAAAAAGAAACTTGGCGTCTCAGTTGGCGGGATTAGAGTGCAATATCAACGAAATTGAAACACAAATTGCGCTTTTTAATACAGACCTGCAAGTGGCGCGGCTGCAAGCGCAAGAGTGCAAATGAAAACTAGAACAATTTAATAATTTAGCGTTTAACGAAATTGTAAACTAGTAATAATGTATATAATAAATGAATTATACAATTAGAAACTTCTGTAAAAAAGAAAATAGCGTCTAAATATATGCATGTTTATTCTTGTTGCAATACAATGGAATACAATCAATACATAAAAGCCTTATCTACAGTTATATATTTTATAATAAAACCACAGTATTAATAGTTCAATGTGCTATCAGAAAAGCGTAACTTTTTTCCATATTTCCCCTCATCGTGAAGCATTAAATTACATACATCTTCAGTTTCTATAGTGAACAAAACTTCTTCAAAGCAGCTTTGACACCAAAATTGTTTATCGTGATATACATCATTCAAATTATTTATATCCAGCTGTAAATGATAGTGATCCAATAAAAGTCTAAAATTTTTCTTTTTAAATTTTTTAACTAGTTGAAATATAAAGTGACAAGATTTACAAACTAAAATTTCCGAATATTTTATCCTGTAATAACTGACCCATAAACAGTAAGCGGATTCTCCGTCAAAATCAATGGTTGGAGTTGCCAAAATGCTATTTCTGTAAGACGATCCAAATCTCTTATTCAACAGAATGAATTCTTAATTTAATAAAGAATTGCCATCAGACTGGAGCGCTATTTGTTTAAGGTACCTCCATCTATATTTCGAATAATATTTAAATATTAGTATCGTTAGTTTCCAAGGCAAAGGCGACTCAAGCAAAAAATCAGCACTACACCTAATATTTTCGCAAATTGTTATAATACAAAGGCTTTCTAATGTAAGTTGTTTGACCATAATCTGTAACAAAAATATATTAAAAAATAATTACGGCACTTTATAATGTCCCCACGGAAGCGTTTCATATGAATTCGGCCAAAGATAACGTTTATCGTCTAAAGGACTCAAGGCAACTTTTGTTTGTTCGATGCTAAATACATTTTGAGGGTATGAACGAATGGTTCGTTGAGTGGCGTACTTTTCCCTAAAATTTGTTAAGCATTCTACGTAGTCATCAAATGAAATTTTATTTTTTACAATATTGTACTGAATACCCTTTGACTTTTTAACTACCGATCCCGTTAAAATTTTGAAAGTATACATTTTCGACCTTAACCCCGCATAATGACTAATGATGGTGCCATTAGTCTCATCCTTCATCAACCCCAAAACCTTTTTGTTGATTTGCGGTATATTATAGGGATTGTCATTAGGATAATCAGACGTGTCAAATTTTGGTAAATCGGCCTTAGTAACGCTTTCATATGCGTCATAACATTTGATATTATAAATGAAACTGTCCGTATCCATGTATTGATTTTTACATTTTTCGGGACCCAAATTTGGAAGCATGTAATTATAATGAAACTCGTACATGGTCGTTTTCGACAAATCCAATAAGGACATTCCAATATAAAGTGGCTTAGTAAAGCAAAGTTCCGATTTTTTTAATTCTATAAGCAACAAATTCTTATCAAGTATGGTTCTACTGTGAAATCTAGGACTAGAAATTAAATTTTTCGCACCGTAGCGACCATCCCACGCTTTAACAAATTTAACAATACGATGCTTGCGAATGTTTTCCATTGTTTTACCGTAAGCGGCATTATTAAACAATTTGTATAAATTTATACCAAATTTTGTCTTTGCTTGGGTTCTTAATTTATTATTATGATCGATATAACATTTCAACCAACGAGATTGGTTAAATTTTAATGTTTTGTGAATTTTCTTTAGTACGAGACCGTTTTTGAGAGCCTGTTTTAAATTGCGATAGCGCATGACGTATTTTTCTTTATTATACAAAGTAGTCATTAGTTTTGGTAACTTTGAATTGGGAGGCACTCGATGTTCAGCACAAAATGGAAAATCTCTATGTGTGTCATGTAATTTCTGCGGGTATTCCAGGTCTACCTCTAGGATATATCCTTGGGAAGATTCATCTGGAATGTTCATGACATTAAATGAATAAGGAAGAGGCTCGCACATGGCCTTGCCATAGAGGTTATTGACGTCAAAGTACATGATATAGGAATCATCCCTGGATGAATCGTAGTTGGGCATATATTTATTGTTGGCCTCCGCATATCTATCAACACACACCGAAATTCCACCTCGTATAGCCCGCTCGATAAACGTAATTTGGTCAATGTCGCGCCAAAGTTCTAAACGATATTTTGTGAATCTAAGCATGCAATCCCATGTATACCCGGGCATACTGAAATACCATGCCGGATCCAAAACGTGTGTTGCCATACAAGTTTTTCGAAAATTTTCGAATATATCTGCCAGAAGAATAACGTCGGTTTTTAAATACAAATCTGAATACTCGCCTAATTTTTTTATTTCAAACGACTGCCAAACACTTTGTGCGTGGGAATATTTTTCTTCACTAATATTGCTTTCACTTAATTTATTATGGAATTCTTCAATCGGGGGTAGTGTTGTTTCATTTAATTTGTCTATATGGTCGATGTAATCGTAACAAAAAATACCTTTTTGCGACAGTAAAGTCGAGATCGGAAAATTCTTTTTTCTTAAAATATATAGTTCATTTTTATCCATACTGGAAACTAAATTATCCAGAGATGCTCCCAAAAATCTAAACGAATCTATAAATCGAAATTTTAGGTTATAATCAGGTTCGAAATATGTAAAAGAGATGTATTTTTCCTTATTAACCGGAACTATGGATACACAGCTTTTTTTTGCTAAAACCGGAAGCAGGAAGTGGCTATCGTATCCATGTATGGAATACTACGGGCACTACAAATATTTTTTTAAAATTTAAATTACAAGCCTGATGGGCAAAACCTCTAAATTTACCAGTAAAATGATCATGGTCACGAACAATAACATCTTCTTTTAAAAAAGGTTTTTCACAAATATGACAATGGCTCGACCTTTGATCTAGACAAATTTCACTATCCATTGGTATAATATCCTTAAATTTTGAACGAACAAATTTTGATAAATTAGATATTTCCTCCACGAACCAATCAATACAATCTAGACCACGATAACTTTTGAAAAATTATATTGAATCATCATAAGAACGTTTAAAGTAATATGCAGCACTGTAAGCTTCGTGCTTTTGGTATTTCGAGGTTTTATCTGAAATTTTCAAATTTAATTTTCTCAATTGACTCTCAAAATCGGCGTAAATTACAAACGGAGTCCTTTGTTTATATATATGGTTTCGAAATTCAACATAATCATACTTGGGAAACGACACTTTATACTCATTGAAACTGGAATACATTGTTTCGTGGTCATGTAGACGAGTTTCGTTATTGAAATAATTCAAACACCTATCGCAAATGTATTTCTTGTGATTATATTTACTGAGCTGTGAGGAAACTAATCGAGACAAATTTTTAATGTAACAATAGTGATATTTTATTTCTTCATGATCATTATCTTGCGGATCAGGATCAAAATCATTAACTTTTGGATAATATTTATTTTCTATTAACAACAAATTTGAATGTTTTTCGCGTGTTTCTTTAGTTAATCGTGCGGGTAGCACGGAATAAAAACTAGTTTTTTCATTTTTATTGAACTCTAAGATATAAACATTGATGGAAATATCATTGTCTTTTTCAAATTTGCTTATTTTATTCATTTCCATAGGTGTTTGTAAATTTTCAGTTTTCAAAACACTTTTGTAGTATGGATATGAGGAGGGTAAATACTGACGAAAACGTGCTGGAAAGAGTCCGCATACAACTGACCAATAAAAACACGCTTGATCGTCATTTCTAATATTAATACAAGCCCTTTTATTTGCAATTTCTTTAGGCAACTCAACGAAGGATGATCCGTTACCCATTTCAAATTTATTAATGTTAATCTCTAAATAAATAATATTATTTAAAGCCCACCCGGAATCACGTTCCTGAAACTCTGACATTTGATTTAAAATTTTATCTTGCACATTTTCAACAAACCAATCATTCAATTCTGTTCCTAAATCAACTACAGCATTTCCGGTACTCAGATATTTAACATCAACTTCGCCTTGGACATCATTTTTTGCCTTAATAAATTCACCGCAAAATGTGGTATTTACTTTTAGCAATAAAAATTTCTTTAAAATTTGACTAATTTTTTGTTGAAAAATTGGATGACAATCGTTTAAAAATTGAATTAAATCTTTATGAAGTAAATTAATTATGACACCGGTCTGAACTCTTCCCTGGAAGCACGACGCTACCGATTCTCATACAACCATTTCATTTGTGTTTGTCTCGCGGCTACTACTTTGTAATCCCAATCCAAAATGCTTATGTTGATAATTAAGAATAATTTTTCTAATAGCTTTCAGATGTTGAATTGTAGTTTGTAACTTTCTTTTTAACCCAATAGATAAATCCTTTTCGTTAGAAACGATTTGGTTGCAAGATTCAATATTTTTATTTAGTCTCCTAAGCCACACATCATTATCTATCTCTAAGAGTGAACTTGTCGGAAATATGCTTTTTTAATTTCTGTAAGGTTAAAATTAAGATTTGCGCTCTATGCATGATCTGCTTTACGCGCATCGTTGTTTATTAAATATATAACAGTAAATAAGACTTACCCTGTATAATATGTTGATTAATTTTGAATTTCTTTAAAGAGTTGGGCTTTCCAATATCTTTGGATCCCTCGTAGACGAGTTTGTACTGCCCCGACGCAAAGTGTTCTAGTCTCGGACGGAAAGCTTCTGTCACGCGAGTAGGAAGAAATACTACGGAATTTTCTAATTGCAGCAACACGGAATTGCCAAATTTTGTATTAACAATTTTGGCTCTTGTAATTTTAAACGGAACGCCTATCGGCATTTCATGCAGTTTGACAATCGGCTGCTCAAAATCACCTTCTGCAAGACAGGTTTGATTCAGTTGACTTAAGTCCATCTATAAATTATTATTAATTATTTTATCTCAAAATTAAAAAAATAAAAAAAAACTTACGCTTAAGATTGCTGCTATTCTATTTGCGGTTACGGGTTGAGAGTACTAAGATGATCTTTAAGACCTTTATAAAATAATAACAAATGTTAAAGAATTAAAATAAAACAATAAAAAAGGTACTTACTGCTTTTTTGTACGAACACCAAACCACTAAGTTAGCTTCCACGTTGCACGAATAATACCAAAAACAACTACTGACAAAACAGAGAAAAATGAGATGTATTTATACGGTGCGAGAATACTTTCTAAAAGTTAACAAACAAAGACGCCTCCACATGCGTTGCAACAAATTTTTCCCATTACGTTAATCCCACGGAGCAAATATAAACGGGCAATTAATTATTATTCTCAACAAGCAAAACAACTTGACATTTAGACCCGGCGCGTTTTGAAATTCCACATCCCATACGGAGATTGTAAAAAATGAAAGCAAGTTGGCCTTGATCTTTTGCGGCAACATACGTTCGTCCAACGTCCGAAGCGGTTGCGTCTCAAGTCGTTCCCGTGTGAAAGCATGTTGACCCTGAGACTCCTACCTGCACGGTTGTCTGGCGACAACATCGCGTCTATTCGGCGTTGGTGCTTGTGGTTAGAAGACCTTTCGAGTTTAAATTCAACCATGGAAGGGAGTGCATATGTATAAATACGTTGCATGTGTATTATAGACTATATTCAGTGCAATGAATACAGAAGTGCGATGTCCATTTCCCTACGACCCTACAACTGGTAAGTTTTATATTTTAATTACCTTTATACAGTGCGTGTCTTTTTTTGTGGGTTTCAGTTTGGGTTATCACTTTTTTGGTTAGTTTCTACCTGTTTTTAAAATATGATACTCATCTTTTTTACGTTGCATAATAACTGAATTAAATTGAATGTTTTTAATATCTTTTAAAAAATAAACAATTTTTAAATTTATTTGATGACCCCACTTACTGAAAGTTTTGTTTCAAAAACGTGCGTTTTATGGGGAAAACGCGAAATATATACATATTTTTGTTTATTTTTTGTACTAAAAAATTGCAGTTTGCCCTTTTGACAATAATAATCGAATTAAATTGAGTGTTTTTAATATCTTTTAAATGACAGTGAATAGAAAAGGGAATTTTGGCTTTTAAAAAATAAACAATTTTTAAAATTATTTGATGACTCCACTTACTGAAAGTTTTGTTTTCAAAAATGTGCGTTTTACGGGGAAAACGCGAAATATATACATATTTTTGTTTATTTTTTGTAATAAAAAATTGCAGTTTGCCCTTTTGACAATAATACACTTTTTTAATATCATTTAAATGACAGTGAATTGAAACGTGAATTTTGGTATGCGCGTATAACTTAAAAAACAATTTTTAAAATTATTTGATACCCCCCTTTTTGGAAGTTTTGTTTAAAAAATGTGTGTTTTATAGGAAACGCTACATATCATACTTTGTTTTGTTCTAGAAAAAATCGCAGTTTGTCCGTATGACAAGTCGCATATTATGTTGGCGCATCGCTTAGGGCGTCACATATTCAAATCACACAAAGAGTACCGGGGGTTAGAATTCCCGGTACGACATACAACGACAAGCGAACATCAGCAGGAGCAGGAGCAACCCGGTGGATCAAAAGAAACAAAGGAGCAGCAGGAGTACCCGGGTGAGTGGTCGACGGAGTGGGACGGCGAGGAGTGCATTTCGTATTTAGATTTCCTCCGGGAACGGGAAGAAGAACAACTCAAGGAACAGGAACAATGGGATGTTCGACGGAATCGACACAAAAAGAAGAAGAAACTCCTCGCCAGACCAATTGTATAAATAAAATAAAATAAAATATATTAAAATTCAAGTTTATTTAATTATCCTCCCGATCCACCGCGTCCCCGCGCCGCACCGTCACCGCCCTCTACCGGGGGGGCCTACGACGGTCGGAGCGCGCGACATCTAGCAGCGACGGGCGGAACCGGGCCAAAACAGGGCGCTACACAAGCTGGGTGGGGGGCGGAGCGCACTCTGGTAGCCAGGGGGACACTAGGACGCCATGCGCGGGTGGCCCCCGCTGCGGGGGGGTTAGGAAATTGAGGTTATGTGCGGTTTTTGCTGCTTATATCGGCACTATATATCTACTCGACGCCGGTACTAAGTTACTACTTATTTGTTAACGGTTATACGGCTTAAGAAAAAGTCCCATTCCTGTTTTATACGGTTTTAAGTATATGCCTTTACCCATTGCGATCGCTTCCATGGTTTTGTTGTGACGTTGCGATTCTTGCAATTGTTTCGTTGCCGATTTCGCATCGTTTACAGCTTTCGCGATACCCGCAGCTCCACCGGAAAGAGCACCGAGCGCCGAAAGTCTAGCAAATATCGCAATGAGCGGTAAAACACCACCCGTTTTTGGTATCGGTACGATACGATTAGGTTTCATTTTATTTTTTAAACTCTGAGCCGCCTTTAATGCGACACGAATTGCATCACCAAAAGTACTAGGTTTTTGTATAATAACGTGTTTTTTTAATTTGTTTAGTAGCATTTGAAAAGGCAATTTTTTTCTCTCGTCGCCGTCGTCGTCGTCGTCGTTGTATCGCACTTGTTTTACGTTTTCTTGTATTAGTGTTTTTTCTGCTGACCATTGTACCAATTACAACTTCTAATTAGTACTGAAAGTGTTTTCCATGTTTATTCACTATTTATATTTTGTTGTTTTTTAGGTGGTATGTATACGCAATTGTCGTCGTCGTCGTCATTGTCGAGACTTAATTTTCATTTTCTGTTATCAATATTCGGTATTTTCGATAGAATCATCCATTTCTATGTTTTTCTCATTATCTTCTTCGTTTAATCTTTTTGTCATTTTTATTTCATTTCTATCAATCGTGGCAGCTTTTCTTTTCCGATTATGAACTAATTCGATAAGAGGTTTCTTTTTTGAAATTTCATTATCTTCATCATCATTTAGAGTGCCTTTACGTCGAATTCTATCTAATGGATAATCGTCTGCGATATCAAAATCTTCTTATCTTCATATGTGTATTTTGAATGCCCATACCGAGTTTTAATTTTATTTTCATTGCTGCCATTACTCCTAAAGCGGCAATTTTCTCCGTCAACCCGGAATTTTTAGCTATAAATCTAGCTAAAGCCTTGGAAGCTAATGCTTTATCTGCCTCGTTACGTTTGTTTAAATCCGTTTCCGTTGAATAGGAGATATCGTGTTGTTTGCATGCATCGTCCAAACCGTTTATGCCGGAATGGTTTTTAGCGAGATGTTTTTCAACTTTTGTACCGGGGCCGCACCAATTACACCCCGGAATATGCATTTCAAAAGGCAATTTGTTGATTACCGTATTTAATAAACCGTTACCTGATGCGCAACACTTCATGCTGACGATCGTCTGTGTTCGTTTTGTTAGTACAAACTAATATAAAAAGTTTGTAAGTCATCTATTTTATATTATTATGAATAGTACGGTGTTTTAGAAAACAATCACATTATGAAACTTATTAAACAAAGTACTACATTACATATCGAAAATAATACGTTTCACGAAAAATCTTACAAGAGGCATGGTAAATTGTTTCCCGCAACAATAAGATCGTGGGTCCTTCGAATTGCGGAAAAACTAACGTGATGATTAATTTAATCGAACAGGAGAACGGTGTAAAATTTGAAAACGTATACATTTATTCGCGATCTTTGAACCAACCAAAATATATTTACCTGGATCAACTACTGAAATCAATAAAAGGTATTCGATATTTTACATTTAACGCCGGTGAAAACATTATGCATCCGTCGGAGGCTAAACCGAACAGTATTTTCATTTTCGACGGTGTAGCGTGCGACAATCAAGATGTCATACGCGAATACTTTAGTATGGGACGACATAATAAAATTGATTCGTTTTAATTATGTCAAACGTATGCTAAAATACCTAAACACCTTATAAGAGACAATGCTAATTGTCTCGTAATTTTCAAACAAGACGATTTAAATTTGAAACACATATACAACGATCATATCGGTACCGATATGACTTTTGAACGTTTTAAAGAAATGTGTGCTTTATGCTGGAACGAAGCGTTTAGTTTCCTAACTGTATTTAAAGACTGCGATATTAACCAAGGAGGTCGATATAGGAAAACATTTGATTGCTTCATACATTTCTAATCGTCCTATCGCGGCGGCGGCGGCGGCGGAAGCTGTTTCGACCTGTTCAGGAGCTGTTCAGACCTGTTCAGAAGCTGTTTAGACCTGATCAAGAGCTGTTTTAGACCTGTTCAGGAGCTGTTTAGGTCCCCGATCAAAAGTTGTTTACGCCTGATCAGAGAGAGCTGTTCCTATAAAGGTTATTCACTAGTGGTTCTACATTCAGAACGTAACTTGCTATAGACGGTGATATCGAGCGCTATGATCAGTCAACAAAATGATAAAGTTTTGAAAAAACTATTAATTTCTAAACGTAAGGATATAAGAAAAAAACTTGAAGAATTAAAACGTGGTGAAATGATGCAAGAGACAATGTTTAAGCCTATTACAAAACGATTGAAAAATATCGAGTCTTCTTTGCAAAATTCAACAAGAACAACAACGCCAGCAACCACGACGACGAAGACGACTCTAGTAAGTGATGTAACACAAACTACTCCAAAGTATCATCCTCCCGTAAAAGTGGAGGAGCCCGCCGCCGCCGCCGCCGCAGCAGCAGCAGCCGCCGCCACAGCAGAAGAACAAACTTTACCACTATCAGTAATTCAAAAGAAACGAAAAATATTGCCTAGACAGTTATCATTTAATTCGACTCCTATTAGTAATTACGATTCACCGAGTGAAATGAAACAATCAATTATAGATGAAATTGATTCAGATTATGAAGACAACGTAGTAAACGTAGACAAGGAATCTACTAGTCGATTTGAAGATATCGGACCAGTGTCTTTTATTGAATATTTGGATCAATACGATCCATTACCACGGAAATATATTCGAGAAATGTACGAAGATACCGAAAATAGAGAGTTTGATCACAAGTATGGCGTTAGAATGGATAAAAGTACTGAAAAATTTTTTATTGGTAACTCACAAGTAGATATTCAAGGATCAGATATTTATGTTCATGGTAAACGGTACAGAGGTACTCAAGGTTTATACGAATTGTTATTTAAAAAGTATCCTAACAATAGTTTATTTAACGAACAAGACAGGGAAAATTATAAACAAATTGTATACAAAACGAACGCTCACAAAAGACATTATAAACCCAATGCTCAAATTGACGGAAGTAAGCTCAAAAAATATAAAAATATTATTGCACCAACAACAACAACTGGGGGAAAGGGTTTAATGACAACAATGGAAGTGACACCCAATAAAAAAGATTACATTTATTGGGACGATCCAAATGAATTAGTCGATCGATTGCGTCTACTCGTATCGTCACAGTCTGCAGGTCATACGGGTCACTTAAATGAGATAAATTCGCTAATTGAAGAATTGCGCGAAGCCGATATTATAGAATGAAGCAGTCGAAATTTATTACGGATGCCAAGCGACAAGTTGTCGAGGAACTTCATAAACCTGCTCGTATAAACTTTAAACGTAGAAAAACTATAATTAAATCTTTATATGATCTGTTTCAAGCTGACCTTATCGAAATGATTCCGTACGCAAAACAGAATCGTGGATACAAATACATACTAATTGTAATAAATTGTTTTTCTAAATTTGTTTGGGCGCTACCTGTAAAAAATAAGTCGGGAGCGGAAGTGACGAGAGCTATGGAAACAAATTTAAAGTCCACCAAAAAACCAAAAAATTTACAAACTGACGCTGGAGCTGAATTTTTTAACAAAGACTTTCAAAATTTAATGAAAAAATATCATATCAATCATTATAATGTATTTAGCGAGAAAAAGGCCGCTATAGTGGAAAGAGTGAACCGTACCATAAAAAATATAATGTGGAAAGAGTTTAGTCTACGAGGAAACTATAAATGGATCGACATATTATCGGAAATTGTTAGAAACTACAATAATACACATCACAGCGTAATTAAAATGAAACCGGCCGATGTTATAAAAAAGCACGAAAAAAAGCTAATGGAAACGGTGTTTAATCGAATAAAAATGACAAATCTTAATACCAAATTTAAGATTGGCGATCGCGTACGAATATCGAAGGCGAGGTGTTTTCGATAAAAAATACCAACCAAATTGGTCAACGGAAATTTTTACGGTAGATAAAGTTCAACTAACCAATCCCACTACGTATTTATTAAAAGATGAAAATAATCAAAATATTCTCGGTGGATTTTACAACGAACAATTGCAAAAAGTGAAGTTTCCAGACGTTTATCTAGTTGAAAAAATTCTCAAAAGGAAACGCGATAAAGTGTTTGTAAAGTGGTTGGGGTTTGATAACAAACACAATAGTTGGACAGATATAAATAATGTTGCGTAGGTGTGAGGAAGATTCAGTTGCAAATTAGTAGTGCTCGTAGAACATTTAAAAAATGTTTATCCTCGACGTTCAAGGATTTCAGTATAAACAGAGCGATTATATCGTTAGAGAAATCGCAATTATAAACGTGTCCAGTGGAGAAGTATTTCATAGAATGGTAAAAACACCTTGTCCGTATAACTGGTTCACAGGTGAAATTAGAAACCATCTTTTGAAGACCACGAATCGTGTCCACGGACTATCCTGGGATGAAAAAGAAGATGAGACCTGTCTACCTCAAGAAAGTATAGTTAGTTTTATTAGAAACATTGTACAAAATAACTATATCTATGTTAAAGGCAGTTGTAAGGTAAACTATTTAAAATCACTGCTTTATTACAATGATATTGATATTGTCGATTTACATGACATTGGATGTCCAAATTTTAAAAGTTTAAAAGAAAATAACCAGTATAATTTTCATTGTAATAATCACTTTTCTAATTTCTCTAATTGTGCCAAAGAAAATGTACTATTGCTGAGAAATTGGTATATTAATAAAAATTATCTTAAAAAATGAACTTGTTGTTTTATTAACTTTAACCATAAGAACAATTAAAATGATTTTTATCATGTGATGGAAAAATTAAACAAGTTATAACTCGAATATTTTTTTATTATTTTTATTTACTAACTAACTAAAAACGATTAATTTCTAAACGTAAGGATATAAGAAAAAAACTTGAAGAATTAAAACGTGGTGAAATGATGCAAGAGACAATGTTTAAGCCTATTACAAAACGATTGAAAAATATCGAGTCTTCTTTGCAAAATTCAACAAGAACAACAACGCCAGCAACCACGACGACGAAGACGACTCTAGTAAGTGATGTAACACAAACTACTCCAAAGTATCATCCTCCCGTAAAAGTGGAGGAGCCCGCCGCCGCCACAGCAGAAGAACAAACTTTACCGCTATCAGTAATTCAAAAGAAACGAAAAATATGGCCTAGACAGTTATCATTTAATTCGACTCCTATTAGTAATTACGATTCACCGAGTGAAATGAAACAATCAATTATAGATGAAATTGATTCAGATTATGAAGACAACGTAGTAAACTTGTTGTTTTATTAACTTTAACCATAAGAACAATTAATATTATTTTTATCATGTGATGGAAAAATTAAACAAGTTATAACTCGAATATTTTTTAATATTTTTATTTACTAACTACACTAAATTTTTGACTTTCAAACTCTTCCGCGTCGTCGTCTAAAACGAAGCAAAAATCTTCAACTTTGCTGGTACTGGGAGTGGTGGTAGTCGTCGTCATCGTCGTAGTGGTGGCTGATTTTAAAATTCTGTTTTCCAGAATTTTTATTTTCTCTTCTTCCGAAGCCGGCTTGAATTTTTTAGCCGGTACGGGTTCGTCCTCCTCTATGGCAGCCGCATAAAAATTGACGTCCGAGAATTCACGCATCCCCTTCAATAACAATTGTAATTCTTCCTCGTCATCGGCCGCCACTCTCAGGTATCGGACGGGAAGATTTTTTAATTTTCCCTGAACCGTTTCATTCTTCGGTGAATATTTCAAATACAAGTGAACTCTCTTGTTCACAATCTTCACTTCTTTCCTCCCATACCTATGATAATTTGATAGATTTTTAGTAAATTATGGAAAACAAAACAATGAAGGTGACAGACTTACCTGAATAAATTTTTTAAAAATACCGCCAGCATCTTGTTGGAAAGTCTGGCGGGATCCGTTGACTCAAAAATTAATGTTGACGGAGTGTCCATAGTCGTTGTGTACAATGATTCCTTGTCGTAGAGTTCGATATATTTATATGCATTTATTTTTTTAAATTGTTATCTATCCTAAAATTCCCACTTCGTCAGCACGATAATAACACAGTGCATTCATAATATTAAAAGCGATTACGTTATATTTATCAATTGCGCAAAACATAATAGTTTTGACCCTAACCCCGCTATCCGATAAAAGCGGTAAAATTCTACAAAGTGATATTATTTATCACATACGCGTCTATTAGAATAGACAAAAAAGTCTGCTGCGTATAAGTAAAAATGTCTGAAATCAGTGAGTTGAGTGAAAAAACGCTGATGAAAATTAAAGAAGTTGGTGGGTTAATTAAAACAAAACATGAATATTGCAAGTGGATAAAATTTCTGAACAGAAACAATTTAATTTTGAAAAAATATTTAAAAAGTGTATCGTCATCGTCGACAGACAGAAAAGCGGTGGCAAAAATAGAATCAAATTTAAGTCTTTTAAAAAATTTCAAAGAACAATTCAAACATCATAAAACAGTTAAAAAAAAATAATGCAAAATTAATTTGGGTTGATAACGAGTCTTGCTTTAAAAATCGTATTAAAACGGGAGCAATAGTTAATTTAGATATTAAAGATCCTATAATATTTTTTAGCAAGGCGTTTAGATCATTCTCTTGTCAAATAAAAAAAGCCCTTCGGGAGTCCCTAATTAAAGTTAACGTAATATTTCTTGCAGATTTTGTAAAACCACAAACGGGCGAAACCGATGTAAAACATTTTTCCACCAAAAATCGCGTCATCGATCATAATACCGATTTGAAAGAATTTTATAGTAATTATATTAAAAATAATATATTAACAAAATTAGAGGATTTTCAAGAGAGGGATTCTGGTTGGGCTCTTCACCGGATTCTACAATTAAAAGTTAACATTAATAATTATACACCGATAAATATCGGTCTTTCAACTTATGTATCGATGCCAAAATTTATTATTAATAAAAAAGCTGTTCTTAATATTCAAAATAACGATGAATATTGTTTTCTTTGGTCTATCGTTGCCGCGCTACATCCTTGTCGTACAAATCAAAATCCGCGTATTACCTATTCATATCCTCATTTCAGTGAAGTTTTAAAATACGATGGCATTGAATTTCCAATCAAATTAAAAGACATAAAAAAGTTTGAAGAAATGAATAATATTTCCATAAACGTTTTCTCATTAGAAAAGCGGGAAATTGTACCGGCGTGTTTAAGTCAATTCTCTTATTTAAGAACGGTTAATTTATTGATGCTTCCCACCGATATAACCAATGATTACGACGACGACGACAACAATAATCTCTCTAATCACATTAACAATTTTGAGACAGTTTTTCATTTCGCATTAATTAGAAGTTTATCACGGTTATTATCGAAACAAAGCGGAGATTCGACTCATAGCAGATTTTATTGCTATCGGTGCTTAAATCATTTTTATTCACAACAAACTTTAAATAAACACATATTTAGTTGCAGAAAATTAAATAAAACCAAAATTACGCTCCCGACTGAACAAGAGAAACACGTAACATTTTCGCATTTTAAAAATAAAGAAAAAGTACCGTTTGTTATTTACGCGGATATCGAGTGTATTTTACAAAAATACGAAGATTCCGCTGCGACGGGAAACATTAAAAAATATCAAAAACATATTCCTTGTAGTATTTCTTATTATCTGTTGTGCAGTTACGATAATAATCTTTCCAAATTTAACTTGTATACGGGTAAAGATTGTATGAGCTGGTTTTGTCGACAATTACAAGAACTGGCCCTACAATTAAATCCTATATTTAACAATGCTGTTTCAATGACACCTTTAACTGAACATGAAAAAGAATCATTTTATACATCAACCACATGTCACATTTGTTCAAAACCATTTACCGAAAATGATTTAAGAGTAAAAGATCATTGTCATTTCACGGGAAAATATCGAGGAGTTGCTCATTCTTCTTGCAATCTTAATTACAAGGACGATCATATGATACCCGTGGTATTTCATAACTTAGGATACGATCTACACTTTTTTATTAAAAACTTGGCAACTGAAATTCCCGGTTCGGTAATATTACTACCTCGTAACAAAGAAAAATATATATCGTTTTCAAAATATATCGAAAACATGAGCGTTAAATTTCGATTTTTGGATTCGTTCAGATTTATGGCTAGTAGTTTGGATAAGTTAAGTTCTTATTTAGATACTAGCGAAAAAAACATTACTAGAAGCTTTTGCGAAAATCTCGAAGAATTTCAGTTGTTACAGAAAAAGGGAGTCGTTCCGTATGAATATCTAGATGATTGGGAAAAATAGAACGACGTCGAATTGCCCCCGATTGAAAATTTCTATACTAAGCTTAGAAAATCCGGTATTACGATAAAAGATTACGAGCATGCCAAAAATATTTGGGCAACATTCAAAATTCAAAATTTACGCGAATATATGGAATTGTATTTGAAAACAGACATACTATTATTGACGGACGTTTTCGAAAATTTCAGAAATGTATGTCAAAAAACGTATGGCTTGAAATCTTTGAAGTATTACACGGCACCGGGTCTGGCATACGATGCATGTCTTCTTATTTCAAATGTTCAAATTAATTACGGGCATCGATCAATTAATGATGATCGAAAAAGGAATACGCGGTGGAATTTAACAATGCAGTAATCGATACGGGAAGGCTAAAATAAATACATGGAAAACGATTAAAATCCAGACATTCCTTCATCATATTTAATGTATTTCGATGTAAATAACCTATAGGGAACGGCAATGAGACTACCACTACTGAAGGGTGGGTTCCAATGGATCGATAATAAGGAGTTTTATTCTGTAATAAACACGTCGGACGATTCTGACGTTGGGTATCTTCTTGAAGTAGATATAGAATATCCTACAATACTTCACGATATACACAAAGATCTACCTCTATGTCCGGAACGTCTGATTCCACCAACGGGTCAAACAAAACAGCCGAAATTATTGACAACATTGTTTGATAAAAAAACTACGTAATACATTATAAAAATCTCAAACAGGCTCTTCAGTTAGGTTTACGCGTCACAAAAATTCATGAAATATTACAATTTAACCAATCTCCGTGGTTGAAAACCTACATTGACCTAAACACACACTTGAGGCAGCAAAGCAAAAACGAATTCGAAAAAAATTTTTTAAAATTAATGAAGAATAATGCCGTTTTCGGCAAGACTATGGAAAACGTTCGGAAATATAAAGACGTTAAACTGGTAACAAGTTGGTCGGGACGATACGGTGCAAAGAGTTATATTTCCAAACCAAATTTTCATAGCTTAACAATTTTCAACAATGACATGGTTATCATTGAAATGAAGAACCTATGTGTTTTCTGTAGTCATAATATAATATAATTTTTTTCTCGCAGCATTCTAACGCCGAGTCACTGAAAATTTGCGTTAAAGTGTTTAGTCAAGTACGAAGCAGCCATGAATAGTGATCGTTACGTAACAACCGAGAAAAAAGTGAAACAAGATGTTTCGGAAAACTCCAAAGTCTACTATCACGGTACCAAGTACTGTAATAGCTGTAGCAAATCTTTTTGCTTTTGTGAAGAATCCATTAAAAATCATCCAAAATATAATATAAAATATTGTTCGGAATCAACAAGTCGTTCGAACAATAAAAGTTTATATTGCGACGAAGTTATTCCATCACCGTCATCGTCGTCACCACCAGCGGCCAAAAAAACAAGGATTTAGAACATACCCTACCTCCGTTATAGAAGAAATACGTTGTGGTGTTTAGCAAATTTATATCGGATGTCAATACTTTGTAAATGTTTTCAATAAATCATAAATTTTATCGGTGCACATTTATTTAATTGTATTGACTTCGACAACCTTTTTAGAGATTATTTTGTTTTTCTATTCAAACTTAACAATGTAAATGTTTTCAATAAATCATCAATTTTATCGGTGCACATTTATTTAATTGTATTGACCTCGACAACCTTTTTAGACATTATTTTGTTTTCTATTCAAACTTATCAATGTAAATGTTTTCAATAAATCATAAATTTTATCGGTGCACATTTATTTAATTATATTGATCTCGACGACCTTTTATAGTCATCGTTGTCGGCTAGGCAGCGCGCATAAACGACGCGATAACGTGTCGGCCCAGTTAGGCTAGGGGAACAGCGCGTCGGCGGCGTTTATCCGAAGGTTCGAGGTTCGAATTCCGCCCGAGACATCCGTTGCTTTTTTCGGCTCTCAAAAATTTCTCACCTCGCACCCCCACCCCGTAGTGAAGAAAAGGCACAACGAAATTTATTTTTTTCTACGAAGCCCTTTTTTTATCGGGGGTGAGTTTGCCAAAAAGGCACTAACCCCTTGCGGACGGTGGAATTGCCAAAAAGGCACTAGCGACGGGCACTACGACATCGTTTTTTTTTTTAATCAGTGACACCACTTTTTCCCCTAGGGGAGGTGCCAAAAAGGTACTATGACGTCACACCTCGACACAGGTGTAATTAGCGACACCTTAATTAGGTACCCCCGGGGTCCCTGTCACACAGGTGTACACCTTAATGGTGACCTTTACTTCTTTTACATGACCCCTTACGAAGAACTAGCTTTGGTACACTGCTGATGGAACATGCCCTCGGTGACCTTGAATCGTCACAGTCCCGCGTTAGAATAACTACTGGTATTAATCGTTGACAGAGACTTCATGTAGTTTGCGATAGTCGATGACTACGCTCCATTTTTGTTTCATAGAAGCGTCTAATTTTTTTGGGACAACCCAAACAGGGGAAGACCATGGAGAAGTGGAAGGTCGAATGATTCCTTGTTCGAGCATTTTGTTGATTTGTGACTTTATTTCTTGTTTGTGGACATGTGAGTACCTATATCATTTTGTAAAAATCGGTCTGGCGTTGTTCGTTTCAATAGTATGTTTAATTTTATTAGTAAAACTTAAATGATCTCCTTCTAAATAGAATATGTCAGAAAAATCAAGACATAATTGTGTTATTAATTCTTTTTCTTCTTCGTTTAAATGATCGGTGCGTAACTGGGATTGAATTATACCGCGCCTATCAACAGGTTGAGAATTTAAATTGAAAATATTATTTATTTCTTTTTCATTAAGATTTGTATTAAAACGCTCGATAGATAAATTTGAAAAATCTATAGTTTTTGGGATAGCATTAGCGTTAATAACAGTAGTAAAAAATTCGCCTTTAACTAAAGCATTAGGTAACCTAACTTTTTCGCATTTATGAGAGTGGAGAATAGCGTCTGTGTTTGTTAAATTACATTTTAATTTGAAAATTCTTTCGGTCCTAGGTTCAATTGAAATTCGATTTTGAATATTTTGTACAGGTTTTTTACAAATTTTGGGAAAAACAGATTCGTGTCCTACTTTATGTAAAGGCATTGTTTTGAAATTCGTTATAAGTTTTTTGGACTTTAAATCGGTTGGTAGTGATCAAGAAAATCTAAACCGAGAATTCCGTCAAATTCGATATCAAGATCGTAAAGATAGACTTTATGTTTGTCGTTATCCGTGAATGGAATAAGTGTGGATTCTTTAATGAAAAGTTTTTGATCTGTTATACCTTGGATGGTAATATTTTCTGAAACTCGTATTCTGTAATTTTCAGCGGTTTTATTTTTAAAGATAAAAATACCTGCGCCTGTATCTATTAATATTTTGAATTTTTGCGCAGCGTCAAAAATATAGTATAACGTTTTAGAATTTACCGTAAGAAGAGGATTTAACAGAAGTTCTGTTCTGGAAAGTTTAGATTAGAATTTGGGAATTGATTTTGAAAATCGGATCTGGAGACAATTCGTCTGGTGGGATATCGTAAGGGCTTTCTTGAAAATCCTGCTCTGGCTCGCAGTTTTCTGGATGGTTAGAATAATGATTTTGAAGTTCATTATCTTCTTGAAGAGTGTAATTTTCATGTGGAAATTCCTGGGAATTGCCGGAATAACCGTCGATGTAGATCGGGTTTGAGTTTACATGAGTTCGCTGCGGGTTTGGATTCATAAAATGTGGCTTAGGATAATGCTAATGCTAATGTTGCTTTGTTGGAACCAATTAGAATGTCGCTGTGAATACTGCGAATAATTTGGTTTTACTTGCTGATGCGTACTTCTACATTGATTTGAAGTATGGCCAATTTGATTACACAAAGTGCATTTGGGTTGGGTTAAGACTTGAAGACGATTGAAAAATGTTAATGCCGATTCATTGGGCAATTGTTTAAGACGTTGAAGGTAATGAATTATGGAAGGTAAATCTCTAGAATCACCAAAGTGTAGAGTAAATAGTTTCTTTATTTCCAGATATGAATCAGGATTCCTAGAATTAATTAATTGAGCTGTTCTACCGCGGAGCTTATTTTTAATGTGAATCACAAAAAAAAAATTTTGTTGCGTTGTTGCCATATTATAAGCACAATCACACGTTTTTATAAAATTTCCTAAAAAGATTTGGCCACCCTCAAATTCAGGTACGATACAGAAAATTTCCGAAAGTTTATATGGTTCAACTTCCAGCATTGTACTAGGTTCGTCTGATTGAGTTGCCATTATTTTTGGTTTTAAGAAATAAGTTCAAACACAATTTTTTTGTTTTAAATATTGCTAAGTTAAACTTGCAGACTAAAATTAAATCAAAATGATTATCGCGCAACGATTCTAAGTTGTGAAATTCAATAAATAGGTAATTTTCAACCTTGGGTAATCGAACGTAATAAATTCAACAATGTTGCAAATTAAAAATAAAATTATTCGTAACGATTCTTAACACTTACAGTACTATTAAATGAAAATGGACATAATAACCTCGTGATGAGAGAATGTTATTAGACCGTTAAAATCAAAGTAAAAATGGACATAACCTCGCGATGAGAGAATGTTATCAGACCGTTAAAATCAAAGTAAAAATGGACATAATAACCTCGTGATGGGAGAATGTTATCAGACAACGTTTTACAGTAACAACTAGTATTTATAATAAATTTATGCTGACGTTGACGGGGTCGACGGCTGCGGATGTTCGGACATATCGTTGACACGACGTTTTCGCAATGGTTGCACTCTTGCAGGTCGGTGGCATTTAACCCCTGTGGACAATAGGATTTCCGGATATACAGGGTGATTCAAAAAAATGTATACACACTTTAAAATATTGTAGTTTTCCCGCTCTACAAGGCTAATGTTATATTTCTTCGCCAGGTGCCAGCATAATCGTCCCTCTATGTTATATTATCAGTTGGAATTTGTAATATCAACATGGGGAACGTACCTTTGAGTTTTGAAGAACGTAAGCAGGTTAAGTGGTACTGGAAGTTTGAGAATGTAAATGAAGTTCAAAGACAGGGGAGAAGGGAGTATGATTGCAGAACCACCTTCAAGATTAACAATTACACGCATACGAGACAAATTCGAAGTTCATGGAACAGTGTGTGATGTGCATAAAGGTCATTCAGGTCGGCCTTGAACGGCTACAAGTGATCAGTCATCAACGGCAGTCTTGGAACTGTTTCAACGCTCTCCTAACAAATCTTCAAGGCAAGGGGTACGTGAAAGTGATGTAAGTGCTAGCAGCGTGCTACGCATTCTGAAGAGAGGCAAGTATCGTGTTTACATTCCAAGGCTGGTGCAACAGCTAAATGACGACGATCCAGATCGAAGGTTGCAATTTTGTGAATGGATTCATTCAGGAGATGGTGATACGTGAACCGGGATTTATGGGTAGCACCATTTGGTCGGATGAAGCCCAATTCAAACTTAATGGAACTGTCAATAGGCACAATTGTGTTTACTGGGGTGAAGAAAATCCTCACATTACAATTGAAAAAGCTGTAAATTTGCCTGGTGTAAATGTGTGGTGCGGTTTGTCTTCAAGGGGACTCATTGGACCTTTTCGATTTGAAGGCACTGTAACGGGTATTAATTACCTAACAATGGCAGTTTGAGCATAGGTATGACATATCATATTGTGAAAATTTGTTATTAAAAGAGAAACGAATAATAATCCCGAGCAGCTTACAATTAAAAGTTCTCGAGTTTATTCACACCGGTCATTTGGGTATTGTTAAATGCCGTGAACGTGCTAAAATGAGCGTTTGGTGGATAGGTCTATCAACACAGATCGAAAACCTCGTAAAAAATTGTCCAAATTGTGTTGACCACCGACATGGGGATGTTATTGTTTCCCAGTATAGGCAGGATGCTGAAATTGGAGAATGGCTGACTGACAAGGAGGCCTCAAACCTTGAGAAGTTGAACCTGCCAGCTCTGCAACTCATTAAGGAAGTGATAATTTACCAAGGGTTTGATGTGATGAGAATCCTTACATTAGCAAGAGCCAACTATAAGAAATACCTGGAAGTTACTGAGAATCTCAGCACCAGCATGGATATAACCCTGGGGGGCAAGCCTCAAAAGTTCCAATATGACAACAAGAGATCGATGTCTGAAGATCTCCATTTTCTCCTGTTCATGTTTGCAAATAGAGGATGCTCTTGGGATAAAATTGTAAAGAAATCCAATTCAACAACCAACACTATCCTAGATTGGCTGAAAGAGAAGTATGTGATCAACACAGATGCTAACCCATCGAAGAGAACCCTTGGGCCAGATATCATCACGGTTCTCAGACTAACTGCCTGCTTCCCAACAATATTTTGTGATATTTTCAATGAGGGGTTAGCAAAGCAGGTAGTCAAGATGGCAGATGTTGGCATGCCAGAGACAATTTCAGCTGCCATTGTGTGCCCCATGTTTCCTGCCACAATTCCCCCCGAAGCAGTATCACTAAATGAGAATATTCATGTGATTACTTTTGCTGTGGCTGTATTCTTGGATGACATCCTACATAAGAAGGCAATGAGAAAACTGATCTAGACATACTGTTCTCTAATTATAGGGCTGCATACAATTCATCTGCTGTGCCAACTAAAGCCAGGATGCTGTACCAGAGGAAGCTTAAGATGCTGGTAGAAGGAGGGAAGTTATTCAAGCCTGATATTCTGTCGTGCTTAATGTCGGTCGCGTTCGAACTTGGCATCGATAGCACGCCGATAGTGTTGAACCCCCAAAAGAAAGAAATTATTGTCTCCCTCCGCATTGCGTGTGCGTGTGAACCACCTCCACCGGACCGCAGCGAGACAGCAGCGACAAGAGGTTAGTGCCGTCTCTACCCTCACGACCACGTCTTGCGGGCTCTGCTTAAAAAAAATTACAGTCCGCTTTAAATTAACCTCAGGGTCGCGACGACCCATTTTGGTTAGTTTTGGTTAGTTGGTTAGTATATATATATATATATATATATATATATATATATATATATATATATATATATATATAATTATATATATATATATATATATATATATATATATATATATATATATATATATATATATATATATATATATATATATATATATATATATATATATATATATATATATATATATATATATATATATATATATATATATATATATATTGATGACACTATATTCCGGGATATCATCCGTTCGCTCGTTGAACTCCGACTGGAATCCTGCATCCGACTGGAATCCTGCAAATCCTGCATCCGACTGGAATCCTGCAGACGTTTCGCCAAAATCTCACTTGGCATCTTCAATGCTCGCGCTCCGAAAACACTTCGAACACTGGGAGGTTATCGGCGGTGCGTGCGGTATTTATACTCTGCGCCGGAGATGGTAACGGTGCTGCTTGTGCGTGGGGGGAGGTGGCTCCGCCCCCTGAATTGTCGCGTTGTTAATTTCGCCCGATCGTAGTTGCGATGTCCCCGTTGGCTGCTGCGCATCGCTCTGCTGTTTGATTATCGTTCTCCACGTGTTGGATAAATGCAGAGCGTCGTCTCTCGTATTGAGGTGTCCGGACTTTTCTATTTCGATGGCCTCTCGTATAATCCTAGTCCTAAAATCAGGAATATTAGCTATTTGTTTGCAAGTGCCGAAATCAATTTTATGGCCTGTCTGATGTTGGTGCTGAAACAAAGCAGATGTTGTTTGTTTGTTTGTTTGTTTCTTATTGATTTCGGCACTTGCAAACAAATAGCTAATATTCCTGATTTTAGGACTAGGATAATACGAGAGGCCATCGAAATAGAAAAGTCCGGATACCTCAATACGAGAGACGACGCTCTGCATTTATCCAACACGTGGAGAACGATAATCAAACAGCAGAGCGATGCGCAGCAGCCAACGGGGACATCGCAACTACGATCGGGCGAAATTAACAACGCGACAATTCAGGGGGCGGAGCCACCTCCCCCCACGCACAAGCAGCACCGTTACCATCTCCGGCGCAGAGTATAAATACCACACGCACCGCCGATAACCTCCCAGTGTTCGAAGTGTTTTCGGAGCGCGAGCATTGAAGATGCCAAGTGAGATTTTGGCGAAACGTCTGCAGGATTCCAGTCGGATGCAAGATTTGCAGGATTCCAGTCGGAGTTCAACGAGCGAACGGATGATATCCCGGAATATAGTGTCATCACATTTTTCCATCCGTGAATCAATACGTGAGAATATATATATATATATATATATATATATATATATATATATATATATATATATATATATATATATATATATATATATATATATATATATATATATATATATATATATATATATATATATATATATATATATATATATATATATATATATATATATATATATATTTATATATATTTATATATATATATATATATATATTTATATATATATATATATATATATATATATATATATATATATATATATATATATATATATATATATATATATATATATATATATATATATTATATATATATATATATATATATATATATATATATATATATATATATATATATATATATATATATATATATGTAAGTCTTATTTTTTCAAATATTATAATTATTAATTGGTCGCAATGAATTTTACGCGAACTATTGAGGACGCTCAAAATTTAATTTTGGTTTTTCGTCAAGTGAACAAATACGTGTTCGATAATTTAACGGAAGAAGATAAAAATGTTTGGTTGGGACGTTTACGCAGAAACATCATTCGGTGCAACAAGATTGTTCGTAGTCCAAAAAAAATACAAAGAAAAATACAGACAACAATTCAACATCTTAAGACTATTAAACAAATGATTTTGAATCATCGCCACTATTTTTGAATGGGGTTGCAAAACAACAGTCCCGCAAATATAAAACAAAGGATTTTGTGGGAGCAGATCGTGTCTTGTTTCCAGGGAAGAGTTTTAACGGGTGTAATAATCAATTTGAAACACAAAGACGAACAACAGTTTTTAAATGACTGTCTCGTCATATTTAAGAAAAAAATTTCAAAAATTTTAAAACAAGCGTCGCCAATGCTAAAAGTAAATGCCACGTTTTGCGGGGAATTTATAAAGAGAAAAAGCGACGACCAAGACGTGACCGACGTGAAATATATTTCTACCAAAAATGCTGTCATCGACTTGGGGACGGATTTAAACGAATGGTTCGTTGAAAATGTTAAAAGTCAAATTCTAAATAAATTGTCTGAATTTCAAGAACGCGATTCGGAATTTGCCTTGCAAAAAATTCTTTATTTGGAAATTAATATTAACAAATTTGAAGTGGGTAACGGCCTCCAGAAATTAAGAGAAAAAATGCATGCATTAATATTCAAAATAATGACGAAGCCTGTTTTTATTTGTCAGTGGTCTGTGCTTGTTTTCCTGTACATCGCAAACAACACTTACCAACTTCATATCCTTATTATAAGGGCGTTTTAAGAACTGAAAATTGGCCAACACCGATGGGTCCAAATCAAATTCATATATTTGAAAAATTCAACGAAATTTCCGTAAATGTGTACGTTTTAGAGTTAATTCAAAATAACAGTAAAAGTTTTTATTCAGTGTTACCGGCCCGTTTGACTAAAGAAAAACGCGAAAAACATGTCAATTTACTATTAATTCAAAATCCAAAAATTAATGATTTTGATCAGGAACCGACGACGGCAGAGGACCATAAATATGAAAAAGAAGAAGAAATTAAATATCATTATTGTTATATTAAAAATTTATCTCGACTAGTGTCGCGCCAGCTTAGTAGACATAACGGTAAAAAATATATTAGCGATAGGTGTTTGAATTACTTCAGTAGCGAAACGCTCTTAAAGGATCATGAAAGGTTGTGTGTCAGTTTGAACGATTATAAAGTGTCTTTTCCCAAATACGACTATGTTGAATTTCGAAATAATATATACAAACAAACCACGCCATTTGTAATCTACGCCGATTTCGAAAGTCAACTTAAAGATGTAAATTTGGTAATTTCAGACAAAACGCGAAAATATCAATTCTTATGACGATTCTTTGTCCTTTTTCGAATCCTATCGCGGCCCAGATTGTATGGATTGGTTCGTCCGACAAATATCTGACTTATAGAAATTTGTCCAATAGAAATTTATTGATATCGTACCCATGGAAGGGTCAATTACTTTCTCTCAAGTTTCAACGCATTGTCATATTTGCGAAGAGCCTTTCTCACCGAAAGACGTCATTGTCCGCGACCACGACCATTTTACCGGGAAATTCAGAAATTTCGCCCATCAGACTTGTAATTTAAATTTTAGAAAATTGTTCATAGTGCCCGTAGTATTCCAGAATCTCTCAGGGTACGACGCCCATTTTATCCTTAGGACCTTGGGCAATAAAGGGTCTTTAAGTTTGGTTCCGGTCAACAAGGAAAAATACATATCTTTTACCTATTACGAGCCCGTATATAAGCTAAAGTTTCGATTTATAGATTCGTTTAGATTTTTGGGGGCGTCTCTAGACAATTTGGTAAACAGCGTCGACAAAAATGAACTTTACATATTAAAAAAGGAATTTTCTCACCTTCAAGACGAATCAAAACTAAATTTATTGTCGCAACAGGGTGTATTTTGTTATGATTACATAGACGACTACGACAAATTAAACGAAACGAGTTTATCGCCCATCGATGCTTTTTACAATAAATTAAATGAGTCCGACATTAGTGAAGAAAAGTATGCTCATGCGCAAAAAGTCTGGTCCGCGTTTGAAATTAAAAACTTGGGCGAATATTCGGATTTATATTTGAAAACGGACGTTATTCTTTTGGCCGACATATTTGAAAATTTTCGAAAAAATTGTATGATGGTGACGCATATTTTGGACCCGGCATGGTATTTTAGTATGCCCGGATATACGTGGGACTGTATGCTTAGATTCACAAAATGTCGTTTAGAACTGATGCGTGACATTGATCAGATTATGTTTATTGAACAGGGCATACGGGGTGGGATTTCGGTGTGCGTTGGCAGGTACGTTGAGGCAAACAACAAGTAAATCTCCAATTACGATCAATCAAAGCAATCAAATTATCTCACATTTTTTGACGTTAACAATCTTTACGGCAAGGCTATGTCGGAGCCTCTTCCCTACGGCGGATTCACATGGTTGACTCGGGAAGAAATTGCCTCCCTTAGCATTAATAATATTCCAGACACGGGCGGGGTAGGCTATATTTTGGAGGTAGATTTGCAATACCCTCAGAGTTTACACGATCTACATAAAGATTTCCCATTTTGTGCCGAGCATCGCGTGCCTCCCATTTCAAAATTACCAAAATTGATGACAACCCTTTTTAATAAAACCAATTACGTTATACACTATCGAAATTTAAAGCAAGCTTTAAAACACGGGCTCGTTCTTACTAAAATACACAGAGTATTAAAATTTAGGCAATCTTCTTGGCTAAAAGAATATATCGATCTAAATAATCACTTACGGACGCAAGTCACTACCACTTTTGGTAAAAATCTTTTTAAATTATTTAACAACGCGGTGTTCGGAAAAACTATGGAAAACATACGTAAACATCGGGTCGTAAAATTTGTTAGAAAGTGGGAGGGTCGTTACGGCGCTAAAAATTTAATTGCTAGTCCCCGATTTCACAATAGAACTGTACTAGATGATAATCTAATGTTGGTGGAACTGAAAAAATCGGAACTTATTTTTAACAAACCCCTTTACATTGGAATGTCAATTCTGGATCTATCTAAAATTATCATGTATTCGTTTCATTACGATTACATGCTACCCAAGTTAGGTCCGGAGAAATGTAAAATTCAGTATATGGACACGGACAGTTTCATTTACAACATCCATTGTGATGATGTATACGAAGAGGTTATTAAGTCCAATTTAAGCAAATTCGACACGTCCCACTATCCCATTGATAATCCATATAATATGCCTCGCGTCAATAAGAAAGTACTGGGTCTAATGAAGGACGAGGCCAACGGTTCAATAATTTCACACTATGCCGGACTAAGATCGAAAATGTACACTTATAAAATCTTAAACGGAAAAACTGTAAAAAAATCAAAGGGTGTAAACTACCAGATTGTTAAAAATAAAATAACTTTTGAAGATTTTGTTGATTGCTTGAAAAATTTAAAAGAAAAACATGCTACTCAACGAACCATTCGTTCTTATACGCACGAGGTGTTTAGAATCGAACAAACTAAAGTGGCGCTAAGTCCGTATGACGACAAAAGATATCTTATAGCAAACACGTTTGATACTCTTCCGTGGGGACATTACAAGGCACTGTATTTTTTTTTTCTCTGTTGTAGACAATGGCCGAATTGTTGTCGTTGAAAGATCTATGTATAAAGTCAATTAGTGAAAACGTTCATTCTGTTGCACATTTTCTGCTTGAAACGACCTTACCGAGGACGCTAACGCTACAGATAATGGAAAAATATCCCGAATATAGGTGGAAATATATTAATGCACTCGCTGTCAAATGTGAACGACCACCTCCACCAGATTTGAGTTTGATAAGCCGTCAAAAGAAAGTATCGTTGGCACATCGGAATGCCATTTTAGTATGGCCAAGATATACAGACCATCCTTTTGAGCATTATAGCTATTATTTATGGGAAAAACACTATATAGTGATGACCCGAACATTTCTGTTGATGGTTTGTGAATCTTGCAAAGACGCTTTTATAACTTTTGAAAAAAAATCCAAAATCAAATTTGTCAAATTTGATTTTTGCGATTATCGACACATACCTACCGTCGAAGCCTGTGCATTAATATATATGGTATACCAGAGTCAGAGGAGTTGGTGTGAAAGTTGCTATTCCGAAATACACTTTGAATTGGAACCCGAAGAAAACGATGATCACACCAGAATATATAATAATCTAATGGCGATAATTGATTTGTTGTAACATATTCATTGCGACCTAATAATAAAAAATATTTGTAAAAAAATTAGGCTTATGTTGGTCTTTTTTTTTTATTCTAATGTATTTTTCCGCAATTCTTAAATCCTGCAACCATAAAACAATAATAAATTAAAGATTATGGAAATTATTATCACATAAAAATTTTAGAGGTTATGAAAAATAATATCGCATAAAAATTAAAAATTTTATATTAAATACCTTTAATTTGTAAAATGTATTTGTTTCTCTTGGAAATAAATCTCAGTGACGCATTTTTTCAATAATCTCTCAACTATTAATGACATCACAAATCCTCAACATACCTCAAGGGTAATAGAAACACACATATTCATTGCGACCTGATAATAAAAAATATTTGTAAAAATTAGGCTTATGTTCTTTTTTTTATTCTAATGTAAAAAAAATGTATATGTAACTTTTTTTTCACTTCCGATTCAACAGGTTTTGTTCTTGTTGTTGTTTGGAGGACTGTTTGTGTGTCTAAATAAAAAAAACACTAAAGATTTTTTTTTATTTACATCAACATCGACAATATTTTTAAAATTAAAAAAAAAAAAGGGATTGATGCGGGCAGAGAGGACGCTAAACTTGAAAAATGTTTAAGTTTTTTTCTGCATTCGTCGGAGTGAAGGCGCGCCACTTGTAACTCGCTCTGCAGCAGGGCAATTTTAGTTTCAGTCTCTTTGATCCGGTCCTCGTTTCGCACCAGCTGCGACTCTAAAGCCATTTTCAACTGGAACGCTTCGCATACCACCCTTCTTTCTTCGTCGTCGATAAACGTATCGAACCAACCGGAGGAGGAGGAGGAGGAGGAGGATGAGCCGGTATGCTGCTGCTGCTGCTGAACCGTTTCTTCGCTATTTCTTTTTTTTTGCGAGGCTTTGGGAGTGTCGTCGCACTACGACGCCGTTTTGACGGTTTTCTTACTTGTTGTTGTTGTTCTTCCGGTGGTGGTGGTGGTGGTGGTGGCGGTGGCGTCGTATAATGTATGTCGTAGCTCGTTAAAAATTCGTAGAACTCTTCGGGGAGCGATATTTGCTGCTGCTGCTGCTCCATGATGCGCGCCCGACACGAATGTTACATCAACACCTCTCTTGTTGACAGAGCAGTAAAACTATCTCAGCCCGAGCCACTGAACCCAGAATTAAAACATTAATTCAACCTCTTTCTCTGCTCTTCTCTCTAATAATTCCCACATTAAAGATATTAAGCGTTCGATATACACTTCACTACAACCTTCCAATAGCAATCAGGCCGAAAGCAATCCTACACTGGCGATTTACATTCAAAATATGACTGACCACATATCAAAAGTTCTAAAGAAGTCCAAAATCTCTCGACACCTTCGGTCCGTCAAAGATAAAATTAAATTTGAGATGCCAGCAGTTTATAGCATTCCATGCACATGCGGCAAAGAATGCATTGGAGAAATCGGTCGAAAAATATTAACGAGGCTCAAAGAAAACGAAAGAACTTTACGACTAAGACAAATAAACCCATCAGCTGTTGCCGAACACAATCACGAAACCAGATATAAAATTTTATTGGATAAAACTAAAATTCTTGCATGTATCAATTCTCCTACCAACGAAAAATCCGAGAATCTATAGAAATCTATAAACACCCTAACAATCTTAACCGCGACTTCTGGATTTCAGTCAAGCTCTGAAGAAGCCAACAGGATGATTGGCGAAATGTCAGCAATTTCGACCCAGCAAAAACCGACGCAGGAGGAATCCAGAAGTTTTGTTAAAAATTAACACTAATATTTAAATATAATTTTTTTAAATTGTTTTCTAAGTTCTTGACGGTTGACTTATTTGCAGATCAATAAATTATTGTACCGAATTAAGAAAAACTTGTTAATTTAGAAATTAATATCATTTTCAATTATTTTCTTTTACGAGGCCAACCGAGGCATCATATTACTGTGTTTTGTGTGTTTAATGTTGGTCTAAAATGGGCCGATGTTAGTTATTTGGAAAATTTAGGAGGAATAATTAGAGGTTACTATTTTAGTTTTAATAAAAATAAGCATTTTTTAAATTTATATAAAATTATAAAGAACACAGACAACTGCGATGAGAGAGGCATTCGTTACTCGTCAAAATTAACATTTTCTTCAGAATGCTATTTATAGATCATCGTTTGTCGACGTTTGCTGACGTTTCGCCACTCATCCTGATGGCTTCTTCAGAGCTAAAGTGAAGCTTTCTCACATTCCATTCTGAACCCATTATATACTCTTTTAGAGAGAGAGCTAAAGGAGGGACATGAACATTGTCTCTGATTTCCATATTGGTGAAAGACAGACGCGGTTAAGGTTGTTTGGTTGTTTAGAGATTTCTATGGATTTTCGGATATTTCACTCGTAGAAGAATTGATTACATTGATTAATTTTAAATTTGATCGAATGAGATTTCGATTTCATTATTGTTTTCGCCAACTGCTCATGACTTTATTTGTCATAGTCGTATATTTTTTGTTCTATTTCTCTGGTTAGTTTTGATATAGCTCTTTCAGATATATTGCAATTCGGGAATCTGGAACCAAACCTACTCAACCGAATTGAAAAATGCTTGACTGGAACATACTTTTCTTGTAACGGTCAAATTTATGAACAGGACCAGCTGTGAGATCTCCAAGATGGTTGCGAAACGTCAGTTTTATCAACCACCGACGCAGGTAGAATGCAGAATATTTGTAAATGGTCTTACATTATTCTGTGAAAGTTTCCTTTAAAAAGAATCTTCAGAAATCTTTGCTAAACAAGTTTGATAAACGCCATATTGGTTTATTTGACACGAACGGAGCGAGTGCTTAATAAATGAGTGACTAAAGAAGTTTACAACAAGGTGTTGCATACTATATGTGTAGTTTTACCACCAGAATTAAAGCGCAGGCTAATATATCACCGGAAATATCCGAAGTGGCTCGAGCCCTAGGTAACGTCTTTAAGCCACACTGAATAATAGGTATTTTAGAGCAGGAATTTGAAAGTGTTTTCTTTTAAAATGAATTTGGGAAAAAAATTAGATGGTATCTAAGGAACTAAAGAGACACTTTTTATCTCGAGGCAAAAGTTTATAGATATATCGAAAATCACCTAAAAAGATACTTTAGTTCAGAGGTCTGCACTAGGTATGCGCTTTGAGAGTAAATTTAGAAAAACATTGTTACGACTTACGTTTAGGAAACGTTACTTTTAAAATTTATTTTGGTTTGATTAAAAGCAAAAGTCAAGAAATTAAATCGTTCAATAAAATAGTTTTAAATAGTTTTTATATGTTGCGGACAATAATTAATATTAATATAATATTATTAGACGATAAAATCAAAATACTTTATTACGCAATTATTTAGATAAGTATTTAGCAAACGATATTTTAATTTGCAAATTCCAACAACTTCTTTTCCTATTGCATTAGACAACCATTTATATTAAATACTTCTATAATATAATTATTTATATTCGATATTTTTAATATTTCTGTTATGTATTCATTTAACGTGAAATGAAACTCGACCACGACAATGCAACCGTTTACTCACGACTCCGTACAATACGCGGCCCGGCAAGTAACTGCCGTGGATAGCCCTAGGAAAACGTACCGCATCACGGTTTACAAAAAAACCTAAACTAAACTGCGATATAAAAAAACTCGCATATAGAACACCTTCCCCCTATAATAAACTGAAACTAACTTAACTCTAGTGGTGTTTATGTACATTTGCATTTAGATATGTGTCACGTTTACTGGGCGACTTGTAAACGATCTGGAGGGTTAATCTTACTACGTCTACGAAGCACACGCGCACCGTGGTCACTTGGGACTTCATTGTCGCTGGGGTTGTTTTCACTGGGTGAGATAATGTCTTCACTTTCTGAGTCCGATGTTTCGCTATCGCTAGACCTAACTAACGTTACAGTATTACTTGATCTGTTTCTTGTTATGTTGGAAGGTGGAGGAGTTTTTTTTATTTGGGGCTGTCATGGAGTTTTCCTTGCTGGGGCAAGACTTGTCGTTACAATGATACTTTTTTAACTGACTTGAATGTCTTTTCCATGTGACTCCACCGACCAACTCAACCACGTTTTGCTTTTATCCGTATTTGGACGGGTCCATACTTTCTCCCCAATTGAAAATGACAGTTCCCCTTTTTGCGCTTAAGTTCTATTTTGTTTTGTTTTTCTTTTACAATATTTTCGGTCGAAGGTAAAATTAAATCAAATCTAGTGCGTAAAAAGCGACCAAAAAGCATTTTTGCTGGACATTCTTGGGTCGTAGTGTGCGGTGTATTGCGGTATTGAAAAAGAAAAGCATCTAAAATAAGTTGTAAATCGGTCACCCCATCCGCATATCCTTTGCGTAACGCTCTTTTTGCAATTTTGACGCCTGATTCGGCCAGCCCGTTCGTTTCCGGATGATATGGAGCACCCGCTTTGTGAATGATCCCCAAACTTGCCAAAAAATTTTGGAATTCCTCGGAAGTAGATATATAGTGCCGATATAAGCAACAGAAACCGTACATAACCTCAATTTCCTAACCCCCGCGCAGCGAGGGCCCCCCGCGCGTGGCGTCCTAGTGTCCCCCCTGTCTACCAGAGTGCGCTCCGCCCCCCACCCAGCTTGTGTAGCGTCCTGTTTTGCCCCGGTTCCGCCCGTCGCTGCTAGATGTCGCGCGCTCCGACCATCGTAGGCTCCCCCGGTAGAGGGCGGTGACGGTGCGGCGCGGTGACGCGGTGGATCGGGAGGATAATTAAATAAACTTGAATTTTCATATATTTTATTTTATTTTATTTATAAAATTGGTCTGGCGAGGAGTTTCTTCTTCTTTTTATGTCGATTCAGTCGACCATCCCATTGTTCCTGTTCCTTGCGTTGTTCTTCTTCCCGTTCCCGGGAGGAAATCTAAATACGAAGTGCACTCCTCGCCGTCCCACTCCGTCGACCACCCACCCGGGTACTCCTGCTGCTCCTTTGTTTCTTTTGATCCACCGGGTTCCTCCTGCTGCTGGTGATGTTCCCTTGTCGTTTCATGTCGTACCGGGAATTCTAATCCCCGGTACTCTTTGTGTGATTTGAATATGTGACGCCCTAAGCGATGCGCCAACATAATATGCGACTTGTCATACGGACAAACCGCGATTTTTTCTAGAACAAAACAAAGTATGATATGTAGCGTTTCCTATAAAACACACATTTTTTTTAAACAAAAATTCCAAAAAGGGGGGTTATCAAATTATTTTAAAAATTGTTTTTTAAGTTATACGCGCATACCAAAATTCACGTTTCAATTCACTGTCATTTAAATGTAAGTGTATTATTGTCAAAAGGGCAAACTGCAATTTTTTAGTACAAAAAATAAACAAAAATATGTATATATTTCGCGTTTTCCCCATAAAACGCACATTTTTGAAACAAAACTTTCAGTAAGTGGGGGTCATCAAATAATTTTAAAAATTGTTTATTTTTTAAAAGTTAAAATTCCCTATTCGCTGTCATTTAAAAGATATTAAAAACGCTCAATTTAATTCGATTATTATTGTCAAAAAAGCAAACTGCAATTTTTTAGTACAAAAAATAAAACATATTTCGCGTTTTCCCCATAAAACGCACATTTTTGAAACAAATTTAAAAATTGTTTATTTTTTAAAAGCCAAAATTCCCTTTTCCATTCACTGTCATTTAAAAGATATTAAAAACACTCAATTTAAATCGGTTATTATGCAACGTAAAAAAGATGAGTATCATATTTTAAAAACAGGTAGAAACTAACCAAAAAAGTGATAACCCAAACTGAAACCCACAAGAAAAGACGCGCACTGTATAAAGGTAATTAAAATATAAAACTTACCAGTTGTAGGGTCGTAGGGAAATGGACATCGCACTTCTGTATTCATTGCACTGAATATAGTCTATAATACACCTGCAACGTATTTATACACATGCACTCCCTTCCATGGTTGAATTAAAAGTCGAAATGTCTCCTACCCACAAGCACCAATGCCGATTTGAATAGACGCGATGTTGTCGCCAGACAACCGTGCAGGTAGGAGTCTCAGGGTCAACACGCTTTCACACGGGAACGCAACCGCTTCGGACGTTGGACGAACGTATGTTGCCGCAAAAGATCAAGGCCAACTTGCTTTCATTTTTTACAATCTCCGTATGGGATGTGGAATTTCAAAACGCGCCGAGTCTAAATGTCAAGTTGTTTTGCTTGTTAAGAATAATAATTAATTGCCCGTTTATATTTGCTCCGTGGGATTAACGTAATGGGAAAAATTTGTTGCAACGCATGTGGAGGTGTCTTCGTTTGTTAACTTTTAGAAAGTATTCTCGCACCGTATAAATACATCTCATTTTTCTCTATTTTGTCAGTAGTTGTTTTTGGTATTATTCGTGCAACGTGGAAGCTAACTTAGTGGTTTGGTGTTAGTACAAAAAAGCAGTAAGTACCTTTTTTATTGTTTTATTTTAATTCTTTAACATTTGTTATTATTTTATAAAGGTCTTAAAGATCATCTTAGTACTCTCAACCCGTAACCGCAAATAGAATAGCAGCAATCTTAAGCGTAAGTTTTTTTTATTTTTTTTATTTTGAGATAAAATAATTAATAATAATTTATAGATAGAGTTAAGTCAACTGAATCAAACCTGTCTTGCAGAAGGTGATTTTGAGCAGCCGATTGTCAAACTGCATGAATTGCCGATAGGCGTTCCGTTTAAAATTACTAGAGCCAAAATTGTTAATACAAAATTTGGCAATTCCGTGTTGCTGCAATTAGAAAATTCCGTAGTGTTTCTTCCTACTCGCGTGACAGAAGCTTTCCGTCCGAGACTAGAACACTTTGCGTCGGGGCAGTACAAACTGGTCTACGAGGGATCCAAAGATATTGGAAAGCCCAACTCTTTAAAGAAATTCAAAATAATTCAAAATTAATCAACATATTATACAGGGTAAGTCTTATTTACTGTTATATATTTAATAAACCACGATGCGCGTAAAGCAGATCATTCATAGAGCGCAAATCTTAATTTTAACCTTACAAAAATTAAAAAAGCATATTTCCGACAAGTTCACTCTTAGAGATAGTGATGTGTGGCTTAGGAGACTAAATAAAAATATTGAATCTTGCAACCAAATCGTTTCTAACGAAAAGGATTTATCTATTGGGTTAAAAAGAAAATTACAAACTACAATTCAACATCTGAAAGCTATTAGAAAAATTATTCTTAATTATCAACATAAGCATTTTGGATTGGGATTACAAAGTAGTAGCCGCGAGACAAACACAAATGAAATGGTTGTATGGGAATCGGTAGCGTCGTGTTTCCAGGGAAGAGTTCAGACCGGTGTCATAATTAATTTACTTCATAAAGATTTAATTCAATTTTTAAACGATTGTCGTCCAATATTTCAACAAAAAATTAGTCAAATTTTAAAGAAATTTTTATTGCTGAAAGTAAATACCACATTTTGCGGTGAATTTATTAAGACAAAAAATGATGTCCAAGGCGAAGTTGATGTTAAATATCTGAGTACCGGAAATGCTGTAGTTGATTTAGGAACAGAATTGAATGATTGGTTTGTTGAAAATGTGCAAGATAAAATTTTAAATCAAATGTCAGAGTTTCAGGAACGTGATTCCGGGTGGGCTTTAAATAATATTATTTATTTAGAGATTAACATTAATAAATTTGAAATGGGTAACGGATCATCCTTCGTTGAGTTGCCTAAAGAAATTGCAAATAAAAGGGCTTGTATTAATATTAGAAATGACGATCAAGCGTGTTTTTTTGGTCAGTTGTATGCGGACTCTTTCCAGCACGTTTTCGTCAGTATTTACCCTCCTCATATCCATACTACAAAAGTGTTTTGAAAACTGAAAATTTACAAACACCTATGGAAATGAATAAAATTAGCAAATTTGAAAAAGACAATGATATTTCCATCAATGTTTATATCTTAGAGTTCAATAAAAATGAAAAAACTAGTTTTTATTCCGTGCTACCTGCACGATTAACTAAAGAAACACGCGAAAAACATTCAAATTTGTTGTTAATAGAAAATAAATATTATCCAAAAGTTAATGATTTTGATCCTGATCCGCAAGATAATGATCATGAAGAAATAAAATATCACTATTGTTACATTAAAAATTTGTCTCGATTAGTTTCCTCACAGCTCAGTAAATATAATCACAAGAAATACATTTGCGATAGGTGTTTGAATTATTTCAATAACGAAACTCGTCTACATGACCACGAAACAATATGTTCCAGTTTCAATGAGTATAAAGTGTCTTTTCCCAAATATGATTACGTTGAATTTCGAAACCATATATATAAACAAAGGACTCCGTTTGTAATTTACGCCGATTTTGAGAGTCAATTGAGAAAAGTAAATTTGAAAATTTCAGATAAAACCTCGAAATACCAAAAGCACGAAGCTTACAGTGCTGCATATTACTTTAAATGTTCTTATGATGATTCAATATCATTTTTCAAAAGTTATCGTGGTCTAGATTGTATTGATTGGTTCGTGGAGGAAATATCTAATTTATCAAAATTTGTTCGTTCAAAATTTAAGGATATTATACCAATGGATAGTGAAATTAGTCTAGATCAAAGGTCGAGTCATTGTCATATTTGTGAAAAACCTTTTTTAAAAGAAGATGTTATTGTTCGTGACCATGATCATTTTACTGGTAAATTTAGAGGTTTTTCCCATCAGGCTTGTAATTTAAATTTTAAAAAAATATTTGTAGTGTCCGTAGTATTCCAGAACCTTTCTGGATATGATAGCCACTTCCTGCTTCCGGTTTTAGCAAAAAAAAGCTATGTATCCATAGTTCCGGTTAATAAGGAAAAATACATCTCTTTTACATATTTCGAACCTGATTATAACATAAAATTTAGATTTATAGATTCGTTTAGATTTTTGGGAGCATCTCTGGATAATTTAGTTTCCAGTATGGATAAAAATGAACTATATATTTTAAGAAAAGAATTTTCCGATCTCGACGAATCAAAATTAAATTTACTGTCGCAAAAAGGTATTTTTTGTTACGATTACATCGACCATATAGACAAATTAAATGAAACAACTTTACCCCCGATTGAAGAATTCTATAATAAATTAAGTGAAAGCAATATTAGTGAAGAAAAATATTCCCACGCACAAAGTGTTTGGCAGTCGTTTGAAATAAAAAATTTAGGCGAGTATTCAGATTTGTATTTAAAAACCGACGTTATTCTTCTGGCAGATATATTCGAAAATTTTCGAAAAACTTGTATGGCAACACACGTTTTGGATCCGGCGTGGTATTTCAGTATGCCCGGGTATACATGGGATTGCATGCTTAGATTCACAAAATGTCGTTTAGAACTTTTGCGCGACATTGACCAAATTATGTTTATCGAGCGGGCTATACGAGGTGGAATTTCGGTGTGTGTTGGTAGATATGCGGAGGCCAACAATAAATATATGCCCAACTACGATTCATCCAGGGATGATTCCTATATCATGTACTTTGACGTCAATAACCTCTATGGCAAGGCCATGTGCGAGCCCCTTCCTTACGGAGGATTCGACTGGATGTCTCATCAAGAGATTGATTCATTTAATGTCATGAACATTCCAGATGAATCTTCCCAAGGATATATCCTAGAGGTAGACCTGGAATACCCGCAGAAATTACATGACACACATAGAGATTTTCCATTTTGTGCCGAACATCGAGTGCCCCCCAATTCAAAGTTACCAAAACTAATGACTACTTTGTATAATAAAGAAAAATACGTCATACACTATCGCAATTTAAAACAGGCTCTCAAAAACGGTCTCGTACTAAAGAAAATTCACAAAATATTAAAATTTAACCAATCTCGTTGGTTGAAATGTTATATCGATCATAATAATAAATTAAGAACCCAAGCAAAGACAAAATTTGGTATAAATTTATACAAATTGTTTAATAATGCCGCTTACGGTAAAACAATGGAAAACATTCGCAAGCATCGTATTGTTAAATTTGTTAAAGAGTGGGATGGTCGCTACGGTGCGAAAAATTTAATTTCTAGTCCTAGATTTCACAGTAGAACCATACTTGATAACAATTTGTTGCTTATAGAATTAAAAAAATCGGAACTTTGCTTTAATAAGCCACTTTATATTGGAATGTCCATATTGGATTTGTCGAAAACGACCATGTACGAGTTTCATTATAATTGCATGCTTCCAAATTTGGGTCCCGAAAAATGTAAAATTCAATACATGGATACGGACAGTTTCATTTATAATATCAAATGTTATGACGCATATGAAAGCGTTATTAAGGCCGATTTAACAAAATTTGACACGTCTGATTATCCTAATGACAATCCCTATAATATACCGCAAATCAACAAAAAGGTTTTGGGGTTGATGAAGGATGAGACTAATGGCACCATCATTAGTCATTATGCGGGGTTAAGGTCGAAAATGTATACTTTCAAAATTTTAACGGGTTCGGTAGTTAAAAAGTCAAAGGGTATTCAGTACAATATTGTAAAAAATAAAATTTCATTTGATGACTACGTAGAATGCTTAACAAATTTTAGGGAAAAGTACGCCACTCAACGAACCATTCGTTCATACACTCACAATGTATTTAGCATCGAACAAACAAAAGTTGCCTTGAGTCCTTTAGACGATAAACGTTATCTTTTGCCGAATTCATATGAAACGCTTCCGTGGGGACATTATAAAGTGCCGTAATTATTTTTTAATATATTTTTGTTACAGATTATGGTCAAACAACTTACATTAGAAAGCCTTTGTATTATAACAATTTGCGAAAATATTAGGTGTAGTGCTGATTTTTTGCTTGAGTCACCTTTGCCTTGGAAACTAACGATACTAATATTTAAATATTATTCGAAATATAGATGGAGGTACCTTAAACAACTAGCGCTCCAGTCTGATGGCAATTCTTTATTAAATTTAGAATTCATTCTGTGGAATAAGAGATTTGGATCGTCTTACAGAAATAGCATTTTGGCAACTCCAACCATTGATTTTGACGGAGAATCCGCTTACTGTTTATGGGTCAGTTATTACAGGATAAAATATTCCGAAATTTTAGTTTGTAAATCTTGTCACTTTATATTTCAAGTAGTTAAAAAATTTAAAAAGGAAAATTTTTGACTTTTATTGGATCACTATCATTTACAGCTGGATATAAACAATTTGAATGATGTATATCACGATAAACAATTTTGGTGTCAAAGCTGCTTTGAAGAAGTTTTGTTCACTGTAGAAACTGAAGATGTATGTAATTTAATGCTTCACGATGAGAGGAAATATGGAAAAAAGTTACGCTTTTCTGATAGCACACTGAACTATTAATACTGTGGTTTTATTATAAAATATATAACTGTAGATAAGGCTTTTATGTATTGATTGTATTCCATTGTATTGCAACAAGAATAAACATGTATATATTTAGACGCTATTTTCTTTTTTACCACCACCACAACACCGCATAATAATTACACAGAAGTTTGTAATTGTATAATTTATTTATTATATACATTATTACTATTTTACAATTTCGTTAAATGCTAAATTATTAAATTGTTCTAGTTTTCTTTTGCACTTTTGCGCTTGCAGCCGCGCCACTTGCAAGTCTGTATTAAAAAGCGCAATTTGTGTTTCAATTTCGTTGATATTGCACTCTAATCCCGACAACTGAGACGCCAAGTTTCTTTTTAAATTGAATGCCTCACAAATGACACTTTTTTCTCTACCGTCCGTGAACACTTCGAGCCAATCAGCGGATGACGTTGGAGCTGCAAACGCTTCACTTGTTTTAGTTTTCTTCTTCTTCTTGCGGGATACGACCGACGCACTTTGTTTTCGTTTTGTCGCAGATTTTTTGGTTTGTTGCTCTACAGGAACGAAGCTGGACGGGAGCACTTCTGATGAAGGAAATTGCAACTCGAAATTTTCCAATAAATTATACAATTCGTTGGATGTCACAATTTGCTCTTGAGCCATCATATACACGTATTTATGTCAGAACTTCTAAATCGAGACTAAATTTATTTCAAAACGTCTACGTTGTCTACCCACGAATCGTGCGACTTATCCAATCCCAACCAGCGCACGAGAACCATATTGCCTCGTCTGCGCAACACCTTTTCGACGAGATATAAGTCCGCAATTCTTCTTCATAAAATCCGCCCATTATGGGTTTACCCTGCATATCTTGAAGCAAATACGTTACGGGGTTAGTAACCCGTACTTTAACAATTTTAAACAATTCCGTGGTCCAATTCGGTGTATAACCTTTGTTAAACACGTGCTTGACTTTGCTGATTCTAACGATGTCGCCGACTTTAAGTTTACGAGGACCGAATATTTTTATGCTACTATACGCGGTTTTCAAAATTCTCTTTTCATTGCTCTTACTCACATCGATGGGTTTCGTACCCGTCGTTCTATGTTTTGTGTTATTGTATTCATCAACGATAGAGGCGAGCACATCGATCCATTTGTACGTCCCGCGTAAAGAAAAATGTCGAAACAATTTCTCTTTGAGGGTACGTATCACCCGTTCGACAATTGAGGCCTTTTTTGTGCTATACGTACTATAGTGGTTAATTTTATGCTTATCCACAAGTTTCAGAAACGTGTCGTTGTAAAATTCTTTACCGAGATCCGTTTGCAAGTTTTGAGGGTGCCGTCCGTCGTTGAGAATTTTGGAAAACGCCTTGGCGACTTCGACCCCGGTTTTGGTTTTCAACGGGCGACACCATACATATTTTGAGAAACAGTCTATCACAACCAGCACGAATTTAAAATTTCTGTTTTGTTTGCTGTAGCGATCTAATTGGGCCAGATCCGCTTGCCACAGGTCATCCATCCCTCGTATTATAGTCCGGCGGCGAGCATAATTTCTGCGTGCCGGCTTGTGCAGTTCTCGAACCAGTTGTACCTTTTCTTTATTCATAATGTGTGTTCGGTTGCGATGGAGGATTTAAAACCCTTTGTTTCAATACCTTCATTATATTCTCATTTTCGTTCGTAAGTCGCTCCATTTTGGTTACAATATCATGAAATTGCTGTGACAAAACGGCGACTTTTGTCATGTGCTTTTCCAAATTTTTCTTTGCGCTCATTTCGCTTAACTTTTGGTGGAAAACTTCGCGAAACTGCATAATTTCATTTTCGAGTGTAGTGCTACTCATTTTCAGTTGTTCTTCAAGACGCGAGAATTTAGTTTTGTCTTCAATTTGTAATCTTTTCGTGTACGCTTCGAGTTTCTGTCCAATAATCTTTCTCAATGCAATTTTTAATAAATTACTTGTCTCATCCACATATTTTTTGTTAGCCACGTCACCGTCGTCGCTAGGCGTTTGGACATTGCAAATTTTTAAATTGTTCATATTGACGTTTCCGTCTGGCATATAATCGAGGGCGCTTCTAATCACAGTATTAGTGAAGGGTCGTTTAGAGCGCAGCGCGCTAGAACGTCCAAACTTGTCCAGACTCATCGTTAAACTAACGTATAAAACCTGATTCTTTTAGCTCTTCAACGATTGAAACTATTTCGTTATCATGAGACGTGTTGCCTGCGTGTTTCGACGAGGGGCCCCCGCTGCGGGGGGGTTAGGAAATTGAGGTTATGTACGGTTTCTGTTGCTTTTATCGGCACTATATATCTACTCTCGGACATAAAAATCTGACCATTATCGGTGGAAACTTCTTTTGGGAGACCAAAACGAGCAAATAGAGCTCTGAAGATTTTTATGGTTTGTGCAGAAGACATGTCTGAGACTATGAAACATTCTAGCCATTTTGAAGTGGCATCTTCGATTACTAAAAATGTTTTATTTAAAAATGGTCCGAAAAAGTGAGCGTGAACACGAGTCCATGGTTCTTTAGGAGTATCCCACATAATTAAAGAAGGTTTCGTTAAAATGAACGCGCCAAGGCTTTCATTTTAACGATTCCGGTATGAGTTAAATGTAATTCCCCCAAAATACTGTCATAGGAGACTGAAGGCACAATTAGACGGTAACCCCACATTAAACAACAACCATGTTCTACAGAAATTTCATGTTTTTTAAGAAAATAAGGTTTAAAATCTGTAGAGGGGCACGTTTGTGGCCAACCGTTTCGAACAAAAAATAGAATTTTGCTCAAAACGACATCTTTTGAGGTTTGTTCTTTAATCTTTTGGAAATTAACTGGGAATTATGAATTTTCGATGTAATTTAAATATGAAATTTGATCTTGTTTCCACGAGTCGAATAGTAACGGATTGCTGGCATGGTGAAACATATTTTTAGTGTTTCCCCCTAACCGAGATAGGAAATCTGAGTAGTTTTGTTTGGTATTGACATACTTAATTTCGAAACGGAATGAAGATAGAATGTATGCCCATCTTTGTAGGCGGTTGGCTGCAAAAACTCGCAACCCTTTTTTGTCGCCCAGTATTGCCAAAAGAGGTTTATGGTCTGTGTACAGTGTGAACTTGATGCCGTAAAGGTATTGGAAGAACTTTTTGACCCCGAATATTATTGCTAGAGCCTCTTTTTCGAATTGGGAATAGGAGAGTTCGTTTTTATTTAGCAACCTTGAAGCGAACGCGACGGGTCACTCAGTTCCCTCTGTGTAGGTATGACTAATTATTGCCGCTAGACCTATACTGGTTTCATCTAACAATAATTTGATAGGTAATTTTGGGTCAAAATGGGCCAGCACAGATGGAGAAACTAATATATCCTTGATTTTATCGAAGCTATTTTGGCAAGCCGGTGTCCATTCCCAAGGGATGTTTTTTTTTTATAAAATGTATAAAGGATAAAGGATGGACGACCCGTGCGGTAAGAATTTAGCATAATAATTGACGCCCCCGAGAAATGACTTAAGTTCTGTGATATTGGAAGGTACCTTGGTTTTGACCACTGCTTCGACCCTCTCATCGGTTTTGTGCAAGCCGAACCTGTCAATTAAATGACCCATGTAAGTCAAAGATTCTTGCATGAAACTACATTTTTCTTTTTTTAATTGGAAGCCACATTCCGATAATTTTTGAAAGACTTGTTCTAATCGTTCCAAATGCTCAAGATCGTTTCTCCCGGTCACCAGAATGTCCTCTAGGAATGATATAACGCCAGGAATATTAAATAATTGCTCCATGATTATTTGGAAGATAGAGGGCGCGCAGTGTATACCGAAAGGCAATCTTTGATAAGAAAACAACCCCTTATGTGTGGAGATGGTAACCAACTCTTTGGACTGATCGTCGAGCAAAATTTGCTGATACGCTTCTGAAAGGTCGATTTTTGAAAATTTCATTCCCCCCTCTAGTTGGCTAAATAAGTATTCAACTCTTGGAAGAGGAAACTGTTGAAATTCCAATTAGGGGATCCTTATACCGCCGTTTTTTTTTAATATTGGGACGATAGGTGTTGCCCACTTTGAAAATTCTGTGGGCACTAGCACCTTGTTTTTGACTAGCCGGTCCAGTTCTTGCTCAATTTTCGGTTTTAATGCTATTGGAACCGGCCGAGGCTTAAAAAAATTTGGGCTGGCGTTTTCTTTTAATTTTAGCGTGACCTTGAACTTATTGAATGTGTACCTAGCGTACTGCTGAATATTGGTTCGAACTTTTTTAATAAATTTTACAACTTGGCGTCCGAATTTACATATAATAAACTGGTATTGCTATCGACTGATTTACAAATCCCGATATTTAGCATTTTCAGACCATTGCGACCTAATAAGGGTGGCCCGCCTTCTTAATTACATATGTTTTTAGGTTGTAATTTTGACAATCATATGTTATTTTTAAGTTTACAAAACCCAAAGGTTGAAAAGATACACAGACATAATCTTTCAAACGCAAATCATTGCTGATTAACGGATATTTTTAAAAATGTTTGTTATACATTTTTTCCGAAATTGCCGCGTGGGCGAAACCGGAGTCCACTTCAAAATTAAATTGATTTTTATCTATCTCTAATTTAATTAAAATAGGTTTTTCGTTACTTATTGAACTGCTTTGGACATTTTCTGTTTTCTTATGAAACATATTTTGTACAGACGTCTGGGTGATGTTCGTGGGACCTTGCAAGGGTTTATCACTGATAATAAAGCACGGATCGTCGCTATCGTCCAAACCTTCGAGCGCGTTGTCTTTTAGAAAATTTTGACCCACGTTATTCTGCTTACACAAGGGTGCTAAATGTCCTTTTACTCCGCATTTATGACAAAAACAATTGCGGTAGGCACACTCGGACGATTTGTGGTTGGAAATGCCACAACCTGAACAAGAGTGGAAACTTGATGTTTTCGATCTTAGTTCCTTTTGGGGGGTCCTTGAATTTGACTTACCCCTGCTCCGATGAAAAATACCTGGTTTTTGATTGTTATAAAAGAGCTCTTCTGGTTCTCTCTTGATTTGTGTGGATGTATCTTTCGACGCGCGGTTTTCGTGGTCAAAAAATGCAGATTCCTTTGACAAGGCGATTTTTTCCATAAACTGGAAGGTGCACTTGCTACTTTGAGGATTTTCCTCAAATAAGCGGTCACTAAAACGCACATCATTTAAGCCAATCGTGAATATATCCCTCATTAATTGGTCGAGAGTGATAGAGGCATCAAACCCAAAAAAATTTTTTATGCGAGCCGCCCAATCACACACTTTTTCACTTGGCTCCTTTTTTGCTGTGTAAAATTTTGATCTTTCCGAAAAATACGAACGCACGGGAGAAAAATGCTTTAATAACAACTTGTCTAACTCTTCAAACTTCAGCTCCGGCGGCGTTTTCGGCACGCACAAATTTCGTAACAAAACGTAACATTCTTCGTTTAATGTGTTTAGAAGTGTTTCCCATTTTTAATCCTCATTCGCGGCGAAAAACTGTTGAAGTCTCTGGGAAAAAATTGCATAATCTGACTTTTCCGAGTCAAATGAATCAAGGTTCCCAAGAAAAGTCGACATTTTAAATAATATTTTGGTTCGGTTTGGTTCGACCACGACAATGGAATCTTTTACTCACGACTCCGTAGAATACGCTGCCCGGCAAGTAACTGCCGTGGATAGCCCTAGGAAAAAGTACCGCATCACGGTTTACAAAAAAAAAAATTGGCATATAGAACAATTTCAAACACCGCTCTAAATAGTATTTAGCAGAAATTATCGGAAGAACGTAATAATTCTAAAAATGTACCCAAAAATTAAAAAAAAATCTGAAGTTATTGCATAATATTCGCATATAAAAAAACAAAACTTGTTGGTGCCACTTTGTTTAATTAAAATATTATTTTAATAATGTTGCCTAATGGAGCTGAAGATTTATATAATACAATAATAATTAAATAATCGAAAAATAGCAATTCGTGCAACTAAATAAAAAAAGAATAATTGTTTTTAAGTGATCGAGGATGGCTCGGTTGGTAAGTCGTTAGACCTGCCAACTTGACTTGCAGCAGGTTGTAGGTTTGATTCCCACCTGGAGCCTTGGGTGTTGTTATTGCGTTTGTTGACCGACGCGAGTTCACAAGTTGTTGAAAAAAGAAAAGGTTTATGCAATGAGCGGATTGTCTCGATAAGAAGAGAGTAAGAGAAACAAAAGAGTTTCCCGACGTGTATCACACAATATTGTTTTAAATTCTAATATGATTAACATCTAACATCATATAAAGAGTACGGCATTGGCATTAGGATGTAATTATGATTGATAGATATGATAAATATGATGAATTTGAATAAACATTTATTAATTATTTAATTTTTTAATAGGAAAAAAGTCTTGTGTACTTGTGTTACGTTTCCGTTAATTCCAACTTAGCGTACTTCTTAATTTGTTGTAAAAGAAATAAAATTATCTATTTCCACCGTTTCTACAAGCTAACAAAACAACTAGGCGATGCAGAGCCGTTACCCCACAATTTTGTGCCAGTCTGGAAAAGTTAATAGTGACAGTGTTGCCACGTAACAAAGCCGCAAAGGACGCCTGGAAATCGACTAGCTGAAAGTAGAATATATCTTGTAAAATATACAGAGACTGGGTCTCGCGCCTCTACCGGGTATACAGTTGAACTATCAATATACAAGAAAATTCAGTTTACTATGATCGTAGCGTCTTCCTGAAAATGTTAATTTAGACTACTTAGATCTTGTGTATACTGTTTCTATAGCGCTACAACCGGGCGTCCATATATGGACGCCCGGTTGTAGACGGACGCTCGGAAAATAGCAGATTGTTAATGTACGGACGCTTGTAAGATAGTGGGATATATATATATATATATATATATATATATATATATATATATATATATATATATATATATATATATTATACGAATAAGGAAATCTTTTTACTTACATTTTTAGTATAAAATAATTTTTGCCACATTTCATTTTATTTATTTTTTTAAATATAATTAAATCTAAATTAATAATAATAATAAACTGAAAATTATGTATTTAAAACTTCATTAGTACCAAAAATTTTTATTTCAATTTTAATTTTCTTTTACCAAAACAAATTAATTATATATAAAAACATTATATTCAACAGTTTAGTCACAAGCGGAGCGCAGCGGAGAGAGTGTCTAAAACAACATATGTTTAAAATATATTTAATTTATGGATATTTCCATTTACATCTCATTTTCAGTTTTATTTAATTTCATTAAATATAAATTAATTAAATATAAAAATATTATTTCAAACAATTTAATCACGACCGAAGCGCAGTAGAGTGAGTATTTAAAAAAAAAAGATAAATTGATTGTTTATATAAAAATATAATTTCTTTGTAAAAACAATCTATTTATGAAAGTGTTCTTTCTATGAAGACGGTCCATATACAAAGACGGTCCGTATACGAAGGCGGTACGTATACAGAGGCGATCTATATATGGAGGCGGTCTGTATATATATATATATATATATATATATATATATATATATATATATATATATATATATATATATTTCTAGTTTGTGAGTTCTTGGATCCTTTTGATTTTATATATTCTTAAGAAATGGTTCTTGGGTTTTTTTGGTCCTTTTTTAGTAAAATTAAAATAAGTTTCCGTTACTTGTGAAACATTTTATTTTTTGTGACGTTTCGGCCTTCAAGACCTTCTTCAGACATTTAATTTTAACCTACAAAAATGTATTTTTAAATAAAATTATTTATAGCATTGTTTTCCTGGTCATAATTAAAACATAGATAAAAATTTGTATAGGAGTCAATTACTAGTGCAAGTCAATAGAACAAACAAAGTGATTAAAAATTGTATAAAAATAGATGCACAACAATAAAACATACATATTTTTTTATATTACGATTACATACATACCTTAAGCCAAAAATCAACGGTTCACTATATATTTGTTTGGTAATTTACAGTTTTACAACATTCACAACAGACATATCGAATATGTAAATCGACAAGCCACATTGATAAGACGACGAACCAAAACAATAATGCCAAGCCCGGATGTACGGTTCTTCACGGTAGGACAACGGAGTTTTTTTTTTCTAAAGCTTTTTATTTTGTGAGATTCACGGGTTGATGTGTCTCTTTATTTAATTAAGTTGTGATAAATTTTGCTGAGATTTTTCAGCCTTAGAGTTTATGGCGTTTGGATTTTTTTGGATCTCAATCATTTCATAGAATTCCCGTCTTTTTATGTGCCTTTCTGAGCGTAAAATTTTCACGCTTTGAAAGTCAAACGAGTGCTGATTCTCCCTGGAATGGCTCGATAGAGCAGTGTTATTTTTTTGTCATATTATATTTATGGCCGTTTGAGCATAGGTATGACATATCATATTGTGAAAATTTGTTATTAAAAGAGAAACGAATAATAATCCCGAGCAGCTTACAATTAAAAGTTCTCGAGTTTATTCACACCGGTCATTTGGGTATTGTTAAATGCCGTGAACGTGCTAAAATGAGCGTGTGGTGGATAGGTCTATCAACACAGATCGAAAACCTCGTAAAAAATTGTCCAAATTGTGTTGAACACCGACATGGGGATGTAATTGTTTTCCAGTATAGGCAGGATGCTGAAATTGGAGAATGGCTGACTGACAAGGAGTCCTCAAACCTTGGGAAGTTGAACCTGCCAGCTCTGCAACTCATTAAGGAAGTGATAATTTACCAAGGGTTTGATGTGATGAGAATCCTTACATTAGCAAGAGCCAACTATAAGAAATACCTGGAAGTTACTGAGATTCTCAGCACCAGCATGGATATAACCCTGGGGGGCAAGCCTCAAAAGTTCCAATATGACAACAAGAGATCGATGTCTGAAGACCTCCATTTTCTCCTGTTCATGTTTGCAAATAGAGGATGCTCTTGGGATAAAATTGTAGAGAAATCCAATTCAACAACCAACACTATCCTAGATTGGCTGAAAGAGAAGTATGTGATCAACACAGATGCTAACCCATCGAAGAGAACCCTTGGGCCAGATATCATCACGGTTCCCAGACTAACTGCCTGCTTCCCAACAATATTTTGTGATATTTTCAATGAGGGGTTAGCAAAGCAGGTAGTCAAGATGGCAGATGTTGGCATGCCAGAGACAATTTCAGCTGCCATTGTGTGCCCCATGTTTCCTGCCACAATTCCCCCCGAAGCAGTATCACTAAATGAGAATATTCATGTGATTACTTTTGCTGTGGCTGTATTCTTGGATGACATCCTACATAAGAAGGCAATGAGAAAACTGATCTAGACATACTGTTCTCTAATTATAGGGCTGCATACAATTCAGCTGCTGTGCCAACTAAAGCCAGGATGCTGTAGAAGGAGGGAAGTTATTCAAGCCTGATATTCTGTCGTGCTTAATGTCGGTCGCGTTCGAACTTGGCATCGATAGCACGCCGATAGTGTTGAACCCCCAAAAGAAAGAAACTATTGTCTCCCTCCGCATTGCGTGTGCGTGTAAACCACCTCCACCGGACCGAGACGGTGATCCTCAAGACCGAAGAGGAGCTGCTATTGGGGCCCCAGTCCAGCGAGACAGCAGCGACAAGAGGTTAGTGCCGTCTCTACCCTCACGACCACGTCTTGCGGGCTCTGCTTAAAAAAAATTACAGTCCGCTTTAAATTAACCTCAGGGTCGCGACGACCCATTTTGGTTAGTTTGGTTAGTCGCGATGACTAACCAAACTATATATATATATATATATATATATATATATATATATATATATATATATATATATATATATATATATATATATATATATATATATATATATATATATATATATATATATATATATATATATATATATATATATATATATATATATATATATATATATATTGATAAACGTACTCTACAACTTCCAAAATACATACTCAATTAACGATGTGACTTCATCTACAACGTGGAGACTTCCGATTTCGGAAGTCACAACGTTTGCTATGTAAAACTTTGCCAGTATGACCTTGAGGGCCTTAGCAACGTTCCTGCAAAATTTTCTGATGAAGTCCCAAGGTCGACGATTTATCCGTACATTATCAATTTTAGTTCAGGCGTAGATCATTGGCGCTCGCATCGCAATTCGCAATGTAATCTTGGTATGTCTGTCGCATGTATTGACTTCCCTTTGACTCTCCGCGGTAAACCATACGTTAGGACTTCACAGTATGTTTAGTTGTATTACTTTATGGCTTCCTACGAGGTAGTAAAATGGCAACGTAGCATTTTTTGCGTATTTCAAGGCCGTTATTTTAGGCGCACAATATACTGAAAAGGATTCATTTCGACCGTATTTGCAGCGTATTTGCGGGTAACGAACGAAATTTTGTGACTTCCCTTAAAAATGAATGGAGTACTAAATTAATGCCTTCTCTGGTTTTGGATAAGAACAAGAAAATGTTCAAAAAGATATGATGAAGATATGATAAACACAATTTGAATATTGGCAGTTTAATTATTTTTCTGTCTTTAATAATAATAAAGGACTTTTATTATACAAAATAAACAAATATAATTTTGAAAAATTTTCTTCCGCTTGTTCGCCTTGACAAGTTTATTTATACACCAAACTGTGAAACCATGTTGTGAATATCACGGAAGCCAGCGAACCAGCGAGGAAGGGTCAGATTTGCGAGGACGGTCAGGCAATAGACTTTGCGGTTCCGACGTGCGCTTGTACAACCACTTTCGCAGAGAGGATGATTTTATTTATTTTTTATGTCTACGTTTTTTAAGTGTCAAAATAGTTTTCTTTGAGGGAGTGAAGTAGTTTTTAATGTGACTAAAATATATTTATTTTTGTCAAATTAAAGCATTTAACGAAAAAAGCTGCTAACACTAAAGAAAAAGTTTTTAACTTCCAATTATGTGTACCTTGTCTATAAGGCGGAAAGCTCATAACGTCAAAACAAATATCCAAACAAAAATTAATTGAATGTGCAAAAATCCGCATGAACATCTGTTAAGACAACGATCCTGATGCTCTACATATTTTTTTGAATTTTAATGACATAAGGGAACAAGTTTACAATGACATAAAAACTGTTACAAAACCTATACGAGTTTTAAATTGCGTATGTTGCCAGAAACGTTTAAAAAATCAAAAGCTCTGACAAGTCATGACTAATATGGAAAAACAAAATTAAAACTCGAAGAAATACGAAATTAAATGCTTCATGCTATTTGACAGAATCACGTAAAACAATAAATAAGCTCGCACATTGAGATTTTTGGTTAAAAAAGTTAAAGACATCTTTGTGGATCGAAATAGTGAATTCTCCAAGAAGAAATCTATATCTAGAAGAACCTAGAAATTTTTTGAAACGGTTTTCTAAGGAGCAAGTCATTGAAGCAGTAGTGCATCACATTAAGACGGAAACGTCCAACTATTAATCCTTTGCTTCGTCAGCAATGACGAAGATTTGCAAAAATATTAAAACGGAAATAAATGGCATAATTTCAATTTAAAAATTTGAAAATTAAGGATTACAAAACGCATATTCCAAATAATTTATATTTTTTAACAAGTCTTCTTGGCTCCAGCGAAACATGTAATGCCAGGAAAGAAACGGAAATACTTAATATTTGTCAAGATGATGAGTTTAAATGAAAAAAGAATTTACCCCTAAACTTATTGGTTTGGGACTCTTAAATTATTAGGAGACCAAGTCAAAAAAACTGGTTGAAACCAGCCACGCTTGTCACACAGTATCTTACACACAAATTTCAATAAATGAAACTATACCTGGAAACTTTAAACTTTTGCCACATAATGTAAAATTCAATGAAAAATTTCACATGTACTTATAACCGAAGCAATATTACAAGAGTATACATCAGTTCTAAACACCTGTCAATATAAAAAAAGGTATAGAGACATTCAATTTTTTGTGAAATAAGATTTTTTAATTTAGACATTTAGATAAGCGAGACAAAAATGATCCCTGACCAACACGAAGGGTTTTTTTTAGATTAGCTTTTTACTGCTACTTAATTTTAGTTGTTATTATGGATATAATTTTAATTTTTATTCTAGCTTCTATGTACACTTATGTACTATTGGTTTAATATACAATGTTGCAATGTCAAAAATAACAAAAGAGTATCATCCCTATCAAAAAATTCGACTATGAAGGCAAATACGTATCACATTCGCTACGAAACAGGGTATACAAATAAAAACGATCTTAAGCGGCCGCCGCAACCGCAAGTCTGTTATTAACTGACCGTCTTTGCAAATTTGACCCTTTCTCCCTGCTTCGCTGGCGGCCGTAATGTTCACGACAGGGCTTCATATTTTGCTAATTAAAAATAAACGATCCATCCGATTATAGTTTTTGAAAAAGTAGCTGATTCGTTGATCTTGAATGCATATGATTTATAAAAAGCATTTTTTTGATAAACAAAATAGTTTTCAAGTTACAGCGAGGTAAACGATAACATAAAAATGAGTTTTCAGGGCAAGCGTGTATTCGTTAAAGATATAAAAGCATTATGCGGTGTGTTTTTAAAATGAAAAAAAAAAGATTTATAATAAAAATATTGAAAAGAGGTTTTGTCAGTTTAATGGCTGTATGTTGTAGATAACAACAACATAATAATATTTTTTTGTCATTTTTATTATAAAATTCACTCCCACCAGCCCCTGCATCATACAATTTTTGTACGACCAGTTGGTTTTGTATTCTTAGGGACACTAAAATTGCTACACATTTATGTTTTTAAAATAGGAAAATAATCACTCAGACCAGCCTGTAGAACTCCAGAGTTTTTGATTAAAGTTACATCAAAAACACAAATGTAATCTAGCCATTTTAATGAAGTTTTTGTAGTTCTCGTAATTTTTGTAAGGTATTTAATAATATACAGAGGGTTCAAATGAATTTTTTAGGGGTGGAACTATTATAAAATAATTTTTTAAAATGTGTCTGCATTGTTAGGCCTTTAAAATTTCTTAAACAGCAAATACCCCTTAGCCTACGAATTAATTATAAGAGGCAAAAATATATATAAAAACAATTTCAGTTTGAAATGTTTGTTTGCGTTTTGTTTACGTTGACGCAATCAAATGAATATCAATATTTTTGATCGCATTATTTAAAAGGAAGTTTGAATTAAGATTCTAAAATTTGTAAAATGTCTTTATAAAATTTTTATCTTGACATCAATTTATAGAAGTTTATGCCTCTTTAAAAAAAAAGTATTTTGAAGATACTCAAACTTTTTATTTAGCTTACTAGCGGCTGCTATTTAATATAAGTAAGTTCTTTTTAGTTATGAAAAAATTAAATATATCCGAAACAATACCATATGTTATAAAAGATTTGTTACTTTTTGGCTACAACAAATTCAGTGCACTTCAGTGCAGTAATAATTATTACTGTTATGTAGTTTTTTCATGAAGCAAAAGTTTACATCTTTTTAAAAAATATGCAGATCATCAAAAAGTGAGCCCCTTGCAAGTGACGATGCGGCTACAAGAAAATTACGTTTAAACGCACCCGAAGCCATTCATGACATGCAACGGATTTAATTTTTTTTGAACATGTTTCATATATTCAGCGAAATTTATATATACCAGAAGCTCTTTGGTCCTCGTGACTTGCTGAATATATAATCTCACTATAAGGCACACCTTGTCACTTAATTATTTTTCTGTCTTTAATAATAATGAAGAACTTTTATTATAGAAAATAAACAAATATAATTTTCCAAATTTTCTTCCGCTTGTTCGCCTTGACAAGTTTATTTATACACAAAAGGTGCTTAGGCACATTAACGTCAAGGAAATAAATGAATTAATAGGAAAACATAAAATAAAGAGTAAGAAGCCTGAAATATAGTAGAATTCGCGAGATCAATTAAATAGGTAAATGCAGATAAAGGTTATTTTCAGACATTGTTTATTTGTATTGGTTCATTTTCAGTTCTTAATTTATACTAGAGTTTAATTAAATATATTACTGCTCTTTTATTAAAGAATGAAATAATTTTGTTTAAAGGTAAATTAATGTTTTCATTGTAGTATTTTAGCCGGAAATTTATGAACTATGTTTACAATCATATAAGAGGAGGATCTTTTGAATAGTTCAGAATAATGTTATAATATAGCACGAAAACGACAGTTTGACGTATATACATCTATGTTAAAATGCAGTCTTTGCTGCAAATACTTTGGAATATGGTTTTTATAATTATGAAAAATAAGGTCGCAGAGTGCAAATATCGTGTAAGATGTTCGGATACCTTATGTTAGTCTTAGGCAATAGTTCTGTAATCGCTCAACTCTGTTAAAGTTAGTTTGCTTTAAACACTCACAGCAATTTACTTGTCACAGGACGACTGAAAGCCCACAAGACTTTTTTCTACATGTGACTGAATTTGATGCCTTATGAAGTTTTTCAAGATTGTGGACAGAGTTTGCAAAATGTTTAGTGGAGTTGACTAAAAGAGTCTGAATTGTTTGCTGGAACTTAACATAAAGGAGCAAGCCATTGAAGCAGTAGTGCATCATACTAAAACGGAAACGTCCAACTATTTATCCTTTGGTCCGCCAGGAATGACGAAGATTTGCCAAAATATTAAAATGGAAATAATTGGCATACAGAATGCAGAATTTAAAAATTAAGGATTACAAAAAGCAAATAATTTATATTTTTTAACTAGTCTTTTTGTCTCCAGCGAAACATGTAATGCCAGCAAAGAAACGGAAATACTTAATATTTGTCAAGCGATCATCTTTGCGAGTTCAAATGGAAAAAAATATTTATATATATAAAAAACTTGTTGAAACCATGCACGTTTGTGTTCACTCAATATCTTACACGGATAAGCGTCGCTCAAGAAGAAATTCAAATTTATTTAGAAATCGATTACGTACATGTCTCTAGACAATTGACGATGAGTTGGAAAATTTCACATGTACTGATAACCGAAGCAATATTACAAGAGGATACCTCAGTTCTAAACACCTGTCGATATAAAAAAAGGCAGAGTCATTCAATTTTCTGTTAAATAAGATTTTTTAATTTAGGCAAAACATTTCAGGCGTAACGAACCATTATGTTCCTGTAAAAGAAAATTTATGAAATGTATTGGTTCCAGTAAATGTGTGAAATCAATATGTAGCAATAAGCGAGACAAAAATGATCCCTGACTAACACTAAATATCTCTAATTTATCGGACACTGAAACAAACTCAGACTGAATGAAGAGTAAAAAACGTAATGACAATTTTCTTTATAAATCAAAAACCTATTTTTTTTGCGGAAGATATACGCTAATATTGGATTGGAATGGGAAAAAGGATTTTTTTTTTAAGATTAACTTTTTACTTCTACTTAATTTTAGGTGTTATCATAGATGTAATTTTAGTTTTTATTCTAGCTTCTATGTACACTTATGTATTATTAGTTGAATATGAAGTGTTGCCAATAAAATATAATACAAATAATTACTAATGTCAAATATAATAAAACGGTACCATCCCTATGTAACAAGTAATTAATCAAAAAAGTCAACTATGAGAAAAATACATGTATCATATTCGCTACGAAAGAAGGTCTACAAGCAAAAACGATCCTAAGCGCTCTCCGGAACCGCTAAGTTGTTTATTGCCTGACCGTCCTCGCAAATCTGACCCTTTCTAGCTGCTTCGCTGGTGGCCTTGATATTGACGACATAGCTTACATTCTGATAATTAAAAAAAAAACGGTCCATCCGATTGGGGTTTTTGAAAAAGTAACAGATTCCAAATAGTTTTCATGTTACACCGAGGTAAACGATAAAATAAAAATGAGTTTTCAGGGCAAGCGTTTATTCGTGTGTGTAACTAATACCTCGACCAATAAAAAAGAGAGTTTTTAATTATACTCATCCTTTTTATCTAGTTTTAGATAATAAAAATTTTAATAAACCAAAATAATACTCAAAAAATATTAAAAAAGTTTGTGACTATTTGATTTCTAAAATTCATTGCAAACTCAGTCAGAATTATTACTGTTTTGTCGTATTCTCATAAAATCTTAGCAAAAAATATGTAGCTCCTCCAAAACTAAATCCGCGGCACGTCACAAAGCGACCGCCAGCAAATTAAATTTAAACGCACCCGGAGCCATTCGTGACGTGCAGACGTGCAAGGGATTCAGTTTTTGTTTGAACCACGTTTGCAATATCGAGCGAATTCTATATACAGCTGAACCTCTTTACTCATTGTGACTTCCTTAATATACAGTCTAACAGTAAAACATACCTTGTCACTTCTTGTATATATGAGAAACTTGGCATCATCGCGGAGTCGTATATGGCAGAAGTGAGAAAGAGTGTCTGATGTCCAATAATTTTGAAAAGAAAAATAATTACCCCTCTTATGCGAAACAATAAATTTAAGCCCCCATCATCATATATACATCGAAAGTTTTATAATATACGTCCCGAAAATAGTGGATGTTAGGCCGCCCGCTTCACGTAGCGGAAGTCCCAACTTAACAAGTATCAATATATATATATATATATATATATATATATATATATATATATATATATATATATATATATATATATATATATATATATATATATATATATATATATATATATATATATATATATATATATATATATATATATATATATATATATATATATATATATATATATACATATATACATCAACATATCTTTTCTGCGTCCGTACATTGTTAATTTGCATATAATTCTGCGTCCGGTGGCATTCTGCGTCCGTATACGGTATGTAATAAGCTTTAGAACACATCATAAGTAGGAACCTTCTCACTTAACCCAGTTAGTAGTAATATATTTTTTCTGGGATGCCGAAAAGTTGGTAAGATGTATAGACATATACATCCATAGTTCAAGGTTTTTGCCCGGCGCGATAGTCGGGCTGACGTATATCTGACTTGAATATTTCAAATTTTTTTTACCGATGTTTAGGCGTCCTGAGAATTGACAACAGTGCTTTTATGTGAACACGTTGCTTGTATTTCGCTTATTTCGCATCGAGACTAATTTTACAAAATATTATGAATACGAGAACGCAAAAATTAGTGTTAATGGCACTCGAACGGCCAAATATTGAGACACTATCTTTTTCCTCTGAAAGCAGCTTTGATATCTCGGAAAAGATCCCAGAAGAGTTTCGTAAGGAAGTAAGAGAAATTAAAGTGGACTCCTCTTCAGGTATGAATGGTATGCCTTAAAATTAAGTTGTTTATTTTTTACTATTATTTAGTTTATTTAGTTTAATATAGTTTGTTCTTTGTTCTCATACTAATCTCCTACTATAAAGTAAATTTTAGTGGGTTGCGGAGTAGGATACAAAATTCTAAGCTATATTATTAGGAAACTGTAATTCTATTGCATTTAAGCGGCAGCAGGCGGCTCTAGCCTGCTGAAATTTGTTGGACAAGGATATTATTAAAATTCAATACTTTTTTAATTTTTCAAAGAAACTTCCAAGGGCTACTGTAATACTTTTTATTAAACTTCTGGATTCCTCCTGCGTCGGTTTTTGTTGAGTTGAACTAGCTAAGTAGTTTCAGTTAAGCTCTGAAGAAGTCAACAAGATGATTGGCCACACGTTAGCTAGTTCGACTCAACAAAAACCGACGCAAGAGGAATCCAGAAGTTTAATAAAATGTAAAATTCAATACTTTTTGTCAGTCAGTACAAAATTTAGTCTATTAAATACAACTATCGTCAAAAGTAATAACTAAATAATATCCAGTTTTTTTAAAAATAAACAGGGTATTTATTTCATGACTAAACGTTAATAAATGTGTATCCGGAAATAACTACTTTAAGAAATGATTCTACATGAATAAATAAAAAAAATTCACATGAACATATTCCGAAAATGAATTTTCAAGACACAGGATGGCACACTTAGAAAAAAGGATGTTTAATAAATATCTTGTGTTAAAATTTGGGAGCGTTGTTTGTTGTCACAAGAGTCTTAGTTGAAATTAATGAAACTTCGTGTTCGTTTTTATTGCATGTCCCTAATTGGAACAAATCTAATCACAGCACAGGAGCATATGGTGTTTACAAAGTAACCAAAAGTTGTGTTAAATAATATTTTTTAAAAACGGAAAAAAATGACACCTTGTATCTCGAAAACTATATATACCCATGTTCATATTAAGAAGAAATCTTATTTTTTAATGCAGAATAACCATTTAAATTATTCGAAAGTTATTTGAATTAATTTTATTTTCTTTTTGAAATAAATGGGACATTAAAACTAATAACTTCACTTTAATTAGCTAGTTTAGCATTGATTAGACTGAAACCCACTAAGCAATATATAAATCGCATTTTGTTGAAAATCGTTAAGTGAATATTTAATTAATTTTCACAGAGACTTCCACAGGCTACTGTAATGCTTTTTACAAAACTTCTGGATTCCTCCGACGTGTCGCCAACCATCCTGTTGGCTTCTTCAGTTTCAGTCAAGCTCTGAAGAAGCCAACAGGATGGTTGGCGAAACGTCAGCAATTTCGACTAAGCAAAAACCGACGCAGGAGGAATCCATTAGTTTTGTAAAAATGCATATTCAATTTTAAGAATTTAGAGATTTTATGGAGAAAGGACATGTTTATAAATATGATTGTATTGAAATTATATTATCATTTTAGATAATTTCGAATTGTCATCGAACTCAGATGAAGACCCGACATATTTTTTTTTCATTTGTCATTTCATTTTTGTCAACTTTTAAAAATTTTGAAAATGTTATCCTTTACGCCTTAACACTTAACATTTATTATCTATTTCCAGGAACCAAGATCCAAATATATCGACTCATTAGATAAAGTTACTGATTTGCAATATTCTTTAGTTAGACATCTCCCGATGCTAAACAGTCCTGATCAAGTAACTTATTGTTAACATCACCTACGGTAAATATAAACCGAATGATTAGTTTTGAAAGACAGTCGCAACAATATCAACATTAAATGCCATTTCATTTCAACGTTTTAAAATTAAATAAATAAAAATAATAAATATAAATAAAAGATTAAGCATTTTGCTGTGTAGCAAAAACGTTGAACTTCTAATACTTATTTTTCTTTGCATAACTTCTGGTTCTAAATAAATGATATTTTGTCATCAATTGTTGATTAAAATAGTTTATTATTATAGTTATTTATTGAAATATTAAGTTTAGAGCGAGGTTTGAGCTCCCATAGTCTAAAAATTTTAAATGAAACAATCAAAAAACAAAAAAAAATAGTGTAAATGCTTATATTTTATCGCGAAAATCAAAATTATTCCAAATTTCGACTACGACATGAACTAAAAAAAATGAATAGTAAATTAAAAGCAAAATAATTTAGAGAATGAATAATTGTTGTATTGTTAAATATTTATAACATGTTTTGTTCATTTCATTTCTACTTTTTAGGATAAGAAAGAAGTGAACTCAGTAATTTCCAGTCCTGCAACTGAAAACGTTTTCCATTCTGCAAACAAAACTATAAGAAAAAATAAAATAACTCGATTTCCAGATTTCTGCTTTTATTGTGAAACTGATGTGTTGAATTTTGCTCGACATATTTTCCGAAATCATTCGCAGGAAATTGAAGTGCAAAAAATACTTACGTTGAAGCCAAAAACTATCGAAAAGAAAAGACTTATTGCATCTTTAAGAAAGAGAGGAAATCACATTAAAAACTGTCATTCTATGGTTAAGCCTGTTCACAGAACTTATGTTGGCACGTCTGAAGGAAGCTACGCTGCATGTAAATATTGATATGGCCATTATTCACGTAAATTGCTTTGGAGACATATAAAAAGTTGTCCAGAGAAAAAAGAATCATCTAGTAATGAACACAATTTCCTTCTTTCTAAGAGAATTATTAATTCTGATTTAATAGCAAAAGTATTTCCACGCATGAGATGCGACAAAATATCTTTTATTGCAAAAAAAGATTGTCTTATTTGCGCCTTTGGAGAAAGATATTTAAATACTCATAGAGAACAACATCATGTCAATATTTGCTCACGGAAAATGAGGGAATTGTCAAAAGTCATAATAGAGTCAAAAAAAAATCAATCCAAAAATTAATAATTTGTATGATTTGTTGCATCCTCAGAATTATGATGTTGTTGTTCAAAGTGTCAAAATTATTGCGAAATATGATGCACACAATGATATTTACATATCTCCCACTTTCGCTATGAATATCTCTACAAGTTTAAAAGATTGTTGTGATATCACAATATTAAATTTTATAAAGCGAAAATATTGCTACCCGAACGTTAGTGCTGCAGAGGCTGAAGCAAATGTTATTATGTTCAAGAGATTATTGGAAAGCACTTGGAAACATGAAATATCTATCCAAGCTGCTAGAGACTTGAATACTAAAACTTGGAATTAGACAACAATAATACCTTTAGCGTCTGATCTAAAATTACTTAAAACATATCTCATTGAAAAGCTGAAAAAAAATTGAAAGAGGGTTCCAATAGTCTAAAAAATTACACCGTTTTGATGGAAACAGTGTTTTGCCGGTTATTGCTTCTTAATAGAAAAAGGGTAGGTGAATTGCAGAGAATGAAGCTGACGTCTTATACATTATCTGATGAAAAAAATAACCACAGTTACGAAGAATTTTCGGACGCCATTACAACTTCCGAAAAAAATTCTTTTGAAAAGTTTTAAAGGGATTGTGATAAGAGGGAAAAGGGGAAGAGGGGTTCCCGTTCTATTTAGCAGAGATATTCAAAGCCATATGGATTTTCAAAAAAAAAAAAATATATTTTTGTTTGCGCAGACTCATTCAGACCAGCCTATAGTAGGGTATAAGGTACTACAAACACACGCAAGAATATGTGGAGCAAGAGACCCACGAGCTTTAACTTCTACGAAATTAAGGAAACATTTGGCCACATTATCACAGGTCTTTAATATGTCACAAAACGAAATTGAACAGTTGGCAACGTTTATGGGCCACACTTTAAATGTACATAGTCAAAATTATAGACTTCCAAATGACATTTTTCAAACTGCAAAAATTGCGAAACTGTTACTTCTCATGGAAGATGGCCAAGCGGGAAAGTACGAAGGAAAGACATTGGAAGAAATTAACTTAAATTTAGAAGAAGAATTAAACCCAGAAAACGTATACGAAACTGACCAACAGTTTGCAATCGAAGATGAAATTGATGAGCATCCCACTCTTGCAGACAAAAATGAGACATTAAATCAAACAAACAAAAAAAAGGAACTTGCACATTCCAAAAAAAGATAGCGTGACAATAAAAAAACGAGAACTGATTCCATGGACAGCGGAACAAAAAAAAGTTGTAAAAGATTTTTTTAAAAACCACATACAAACAAACAAACCACCAAAGAAAGCGGAATGTGAGATGTTAATAAGCAGTCATTCAGATTTATTGGAAAATAAATCCTGGTTGAAAATTAAGGTGTTTGTCCAAAATATATATACAAAAAAAATGGAAAACGTTATTTAGGTATCAAAATCATCAATCGATAAAATTGAAGATATGTGGCACTAATGACCTTCAACTTCAATTTTTTCTTTAAATTTTGTATTTTCAGTTTTTATTACAGTTTTGGATATTGCCAAAATAGACATATCCTAATATGTTTTTCTTTTTACCATACATGTGAGTCAACATTTTTTTGAATTTTTGTATACATTATTATTATTATGATAATAAAGTTTGTCTTAGTTTTAATAAATTATTTTTTATGGAGCTATTATAATATCAGAACCTATTAAACTAACTAAAAAATGGATGAAACAAATTATCTGCGTTAAATAATTGAAGTTCTATTTTCCTGAATCTATTACTTTAATTATGAATCAATGTTACCGCAGTACTCATGTTTACTTATGCGCGCTTGGAATCCTATAACTAACATCCAGATAATCTAAACACTGGAAATTCACTGGACTTGCCAAGGTCATAACGCTCAATTATCTATTACGTGTGATACATAAATTAAGAGACTCAATTAGATAATAGCAAAAATAAAAAAGTTGATTCGTCACATTAAACCTATAAGCCCCTTGAACTCTACCTACTACCCATGTATTATTTGCATTTTCTTAGAAAATTCGAACTAAATACCCAAGTACAAACGAGTTCATTAAAATACCGAAAGAGAGGCAGTTCCATGTGTATATCTCTGATAATTAGGAATACCTAAATTCGGTACGAGGTATGAGATGTGGCAACCATGTCGGAAGCCGAAAAGATATTGCAATAGATTTGCATATTCTCCAGACGCACAAATGATGTTGCTATTTACTGTATATTGAGGACGTCGAAAGAGTAGTAAAATGAAATGACGCAGAATAGTAGTGCAATGTAAAATTTAAAATTTTGAAGCAACCAAACTGAATATTTTGATATACTCTGGACTTTTGAGATCAGAAAGATCCACTGCTCATATGCAAAGCGACGCCGAATAGCAGCAGAATTGAAAGACGCAGAAAAGATAGCAGGATGTATATATACATATATATATATATATATATATATATATATATATATATATATATATATATATATATATATATATATATATATATATATATATATATATATATATATATATATATATATATATATATATATATATATATATATATATATATATATATATATATATATATATATATATATATATATATATATATATATATATATATATATATACAATTAGTATTTATAATAAATTTATGCTGACGTTGACGGGGTCGACGGCTGCGGATGTTCGGACATATCGTTGACACGACGTTTTCGCAATCGTTGCACTCTTGCAGGTCGGTGGCATTTAACCCATGTGGACAATAGGATTTCCGGATATACAGGGTGCTTCAAAAAAATCTATACACACTTTAAAATATTGTAGTTTTCCCGCTCTACAAGGCTAATGTTATATTTCTTCGCCAGGTGCCAGCATAATCGTCCCTCTATGTTATATTATCAGTTGGAATTTGTAATATCAACATGGGGAACGTACCTTTGAGTTTTGAAGAACGTAAGCTGGTTAAGTGGTACTGGAAGTTTGAGAATGTAAATGAAGTTCAAAGACAGGGGAGAAGGGAGTATGATTACAGAACCACCTTCAAGATTAACAATTACACGCATACGAGACAAATTCGAAGTTCATGGAACAGTGTGTGATGTGCATAAAGGTTATTCAAGTCGGCCTTGAACGGCTACAAGTGATGAGTCATCAACGGCAGTCTTGGAACTGTTTCAACGCTCTCCTAACAAATCTTCAAGGCAAGGGGTACGTGAAAGTGATGTAAGTGCTAGCAGCGTGCTACGCATTCTGAAGAGAGGCAAGTATCGTGTTTACATTCCAAGGCTGGTGCAACAGCTAAATGACGACGATCCAGATCGAAGGTTGCAATTTTGTGAATGGATTCATTCAGGAGATGGTGATACGTGAACCGGGATTTATGGGTAGCACCATTTGGTCGGATGAAGCCCAATTCAAACTTAATGGAACTGTCAATAGGCACAATTGTGTTTACTGGGGTGAAGAAAATCCTCACATTACAATTGAAAAAGCTGTAAATTTGCCTGGTGTAAATGTGTGGTGCGGTTTGTCTTCAAGGGGACTCATTGGACCTTTTCGATTTGAAGGCACTGTAACTGGTATTAATTACCTAACAATGGCAGTTTGAGCATAGATATGACATATCATATTGTGAAAATTTGTTATTAAAAGAGAAACGAATAATAATCCCGAGCAGCTTACAATTAAAAGTTCTCGAGTTTATTCACACCGGTCATTTGGGTATTGTTAAATGCCGTGAACGTGCTAAAATGAGCGTTTGGTCGATAGGTCTATCAACACAGATCGAAAACCTCGTAAAAAATTGTCCAAATTGTGTTGAACACCGACATGGGGATGTAATTGTTTCCCAGTATAGGCAGGATGCTGAAATTGGAGAATGGCTGACTGACAAGGAGTCCTCAAACCTTGGGAAGTTGAACCTGCCAGCTCTGCAACTCATTAAGGAAGTGATAATTTACCAAGGGTTTGATGTGATGAGAATCCTTACATTAGCAAGAGCCAACTATAAGAAATACCTGGAAGTTACTGAGATTCTCAGCACCAGCATGGATATAACCCTGGGGGGCAAGCCTCAAAAGTTCCAATATGACAACAAGAGATCGATGTCTGAAGACCTCCATTTTCTCCTGTTCATGTTTGCAAATACAACAACCAACACTATCCTAGATTGGCTGAAAGAGAAGTATGTGATCAACACAGATGCTAACCCATCGAAGAGAACCCTTGGGCCAGATATCATCACGGTTCCCAGACTAACTGCCTGCTTCCCAACAATATTTTGTGATATTTTCAATGAGGGGTTAGCAAAGCAGGTAGTCAAGATGGCAGATGTTGGCATGCCAGAGACAATTTCAGCTGCCATTGTGTGCCCCATGTTTCCTGCCACAATTCCCCCCGAAGCAGTATCACTAAATGAGAATATTCATGTGATTACTTTTGCTGTGGCTGTATTCTTGGATGACATCCTACAATAAGAAGGACAATGAGAAAACCGATCTAGACATAATGTTCTCTTATTACAGGGCTGCATACAATTCAGCTGCTGTGCCAACTAAAGCCAGGATGCTGTACCAGAGGAAGCTTAAGATGCTGGTAGAAGGAGGGAAGTTATTCAAGCCTGATATTCTGTCGTGCTTAATGTCGGTCGCGTTCGAACTTGGCATCGATAGCACGCCGATATATATATATATATATATATATATATATATATATATATATATATATATATATATATATATATATATATATATATATATATATATATATATATATATATATATATATATATATATATATATATATATATATATATATATATATATAATTTTATATTTCACTTTTCAAAATTAAATTTAAAAAATATATATATTTATTAACTTTAAATCAAATTTATAATCAAAATGAAATTGGTCATAATAACCTCCTGATGAGAGAATGTTATTAGACCGTTAAAATACAAGTAAAAATGGACATAATAACCTCGTGATCTGAGAATGTTATCAGACAACATTTTACAATAAAAATTAGTATTTATAATAAATTTGTGCTGACGCTGACGGGGTCGACGGCTGCGGATGCTGCGACATATCGTTGACACGACGTTTTCGCAATAGTTGCACTCTTGCAAGTCGGTGGCATTTAACCCATGTGGACAATAGGATTTCCGGATATAACAGCTCTCCCATTAAGTGAAAAGGTGGAGCCTAGCTGCAGCTTTTCGTAGACTAATTAAAGCGTAGCTTCTCGGGTAGTTACTTCTGGGTGGATGCTAGTCCGTCTTTTCGGAGTTAGTGATTTGAGTTGCATTGGGAGCGACTTGGCTTCGGAGGTTGTTGAGGATCGTTACCATCGGCGATGCTGAGTATTGTCGGTTTCTTTCTCCGGCATTTGCAAATGAAACAGCAAAGTATTAGTTTCAGGGGTTTCAACCCTGGGGTTGAAACTTCTCTGGAATTTGAGAACAGCAATCATATGGAATCTTAACGGCGTGGCTCTTGTAGGTCACGTACTTATATTCTTGGACACAGTGTTTAGCTCGTACTCTGGAGCTTCCAATAAATTCACTCGAATTTGTTTGCAGCTTTTTAGATCTTCAGGTATTACATAGAGCAAAGAATCGTCATCACGCGCAATATATTTTATTGTTGTTGCAATTATAGGGAAAAATCGTACTTGCGCGTAAATCGTACCACCTAAATTACTCAGAATTTATAAAACATACAGCGGCATCTGTCGGTGATTACTTGAGTTAGTGCTAAGTTAACCAGCTGTGATGCTCCGAAGCAGTGATTCCTGTGCGAGATGTAATTTTACTGATAAAAGTAAGTTTTTTTCAGTTTTCTTGTAAAATTTTAGCGTTTTTTGTAAGCGTTTTTTAAGAATTCTATAAACATAAAATTGTGAATCATACGGTTTTCAAAAATTGCATTTCTTTACAATTCATTTGGTGGTAAAATTAGCGCGCAGCGTCTTCTCATAACCTAAAAGCGGTAAGTGTATTTTGAAGAGGACTTTGAGAGTAAATCGTACTTTATTATACATCCTAATTCGTACCGGTACAAATTAGGAATACGAAATAAAATTGTTTTCATTTTGGTTTTAACCAATCAATTTCTGTTTATACATATTTGTTAAGTTTTTAATTTTATCATTTTATGTTTTTGTCTAATCAGTGTCCACCAATATAATGGAGAAGGTATATATGCATTACTTATCAATAAAATAGTCGAAAAATATAATAAAATAATTTTTTAATTTAATACATTTATACATTGCTAGCTATTTTATATTTCTGTAAAAATTATTTTAATAGTTAATTCTGTATTTTTTCTATTTTAATATGTTATAGATGAAGGAAGAAGAAATTGCTGTCGATTTTACAGAAAATGTATGTTGTATTTGTGAACAAGGTGAAAATAAAGATACTCCAGGTACCTCAACTTAAATGACAGAAAAATTGATTGAAGTGACTCGGGGACTGTCAACATTAAAAACAATAGCATTAAAATGTAAAAATAGTGAACTTATTAACTTCCTTAATAGTGGGAAAAAAGTGTTTGTACACTCCAGTTGCCGGAAACGATTTACCGAGCGTAAAAGTGTTGCAGCTGAAATAAAAAAGGCTGAACTTTGTGAAAAAGCATCGCTCAGCCAACCAAAATTAAAGTTAAGAAAATCTTCCGAGTCTTCTTTTGATTGGGATAAAAATTGCTTTATTTGTGCCAAACCATTATTTTCTCAAAAAAAAATTGAAACAGCATCAAAATATTTCTGTTGTTACTTCATATCATATGAAGCAAAAGTTAATTGAAGTAATAAAAAATAAACGAGATGAGTTTTCTCGATCTCTTCTTTTAAGAATTAATTCAGTGAATGATTTACGATCTGAAACTGCTAAATATCATCGATCGTGTTATGCCGACGTTTTCAAACAGGACATGACGCCAGAAAAGACAATTGATCCACGAATTATTAATACAAATAACGCAATGGACCAAATAATTGATTATATAGATGACCATGCCGATTGTCAATTTGAGTTGATGAATGTTGTGACTGATAATCCGATTGCTCCTAAAACTATTAAACGTCGATTAGAGGAATATTATAATGAAGATCTTGTTGTTTCAAATTATCAAGGACTGTCGACTCTTTTTACTTAAAAAAAAACATCATGACATTTTAAATAAATCTTTTGTGGAGTCAAATTTGGAGGCTGAAGATGAAGTCATTAGAAAAATAAAGGAGGTTGCAGATATAATTCACACAGACATCTGCGAAAAAAATTTTAATTAATGACAATTATCCTGCTAGTGACCAAATGTTTTCTGAAACAGAACTGACTGATGTAATTCCGGAAACTTTAAAATTATTACTTAGTGAAATTATCGGGAAAAATAAAAGGAAAAGAAATCATGCCACTACACTCGATAAAAAAACGACGTCAATCGCACATGCAATTATGTCTGCTGTGAGACCACGTTCTTTTTCATCACCGCTTCAAGTGGGATTGAGTGTAACATTACACACGAAATTTGGTTCTAGAAAAGTCATCGATTTATGTAATTCTTTAGGCTTTTGCGAATCTTATCACGAAGCACAGTTATACGAAGCTTCAGCTCTTTATCAAAAATCTGTCGTACTGAGGAATAATCCATTTATCCAGTTTGTATTTGACAACGCAGATTTTAACACAGGAACTTTGACAGGTGCAGGAACTTTCCATAATCTCGGAGGAATTAGCATTGTAACTCCGGCAAATTCAATACAACCTCGACATTCTTTTCCAAGATTAAAAACTATACCATCGGAAGAAGAAACTGCTGAGATAGGAGAGATTCAAGTTGAGCCATACATAAGACCTGCAGGTGAAGGATTAAGAAAAATAATAGCTGAAATACCTGACACAAAGTTAGAACTGAAGCCTACGTATACAAAAAATTTAAATACTTTGTGGATGTTCATACAGCATGTTGAATCTAATAATTATATTGGATGGAATGCTTTCATGCAAAACCTGACTACTGGATTTGAGTATGAACAGTCAAAAATTATTTTTTTACCATTTATAAATTTAAATACTAGTGACTACAATACTTTGTATACTGCTATTAAATTTGCTATTAATAAAGCTAAATCTGTTGCTATGAAAGCTTGTGTAATAACTTTTGACCAACCCCTTTATACGAAAGCGCAAGACATTGTTTCTGCTGTACATTTGGATGATGATACCACAATAATTATTAAATTAGGTGCACTTCATATGATGCTATCGTTTTTTGGATGTATTGGTAATATCATGGCAGGAAGTGGATTAAAAGAAGTACTTTCAACAGTATATGCTGATAAAACATGTGACCAAATATTGTCAGGGCATAATTATTCACGAGCTGTACGTGCTCACAGTTTAGCACTTTCAAAAATCATCTTCGAAGAATTCAAAAAAAAATTCCGCACATTAATATTGTTTGACCACGTAAATATTGTTTAAGCAATATAAATAACTGTTTCCCCCTTGCAAAAGGTTTCTGATTTTAAATAATATAAAAAAACAGAATTAAAAAAAAATGATCAAAATCGAAGCTGTTCTTGAGGACTTCCGAAGAATGCCTGTTTTATGTCTTTATTTACTCTACTACATGGTGGTTAGCTCAGTTCCATCTGAACGACTTTTCTCAAAAGCCGCACAGGTTCTTACACAGCAGAGAAGCAGATTGCAAGCCAAAAGGGTCAATAAAATTTTGTTTTTGCAAAGTTTAGAGAAGAAGAAACACTATTTCGTGTTATGTTGTACACGCTAACTCTCGTAAAAATTACCAAAATTCTTGGTGTGAAATATACACAAACTGGTGTGGAAATATATAGACCACTTTTCGTTCTCAATGAAATTTTTTACAGTGTAGTTGATAAGAATTTGATGCTTATAAAATTAAAAAAAAAAATTAATAAACCACTTTATATTGGAATGTCCATATTGGATTTGTCGAAAACGACCATGTACGCGTTTCATTATAATTACATGCTTCCAAATTTGGGTCCGGAAAAATGTAAAATTCAATACATGGATACAGACAGTTTCTTTTATAATATCGAATGTTATGACGCATATAAAACCGTTATTAAGGCAGAGAGTTGACCAAATTTGACACGTCCGATTATCCTAGTGACAATCCCTATAATATGCTGCTAATCAACAAAAAGGTTCTGGGGTTGATGAAGGATGAGACTAATGGCACCATCAATCATTAGTCATTATGCGAGGTTAAGGTCGAAAATATACACTTTCAAACTTTTAACGGGTCCGGTAGTTAAAAAGTCAAAGGGGATTCAGTACAATATTGCAAAAAATAAAATTTCATTTGATGACTACGTGGAATGAATGAAAAAATTTAAAGGAAAAGCACGTCACCCAACGAACCATTCGTTCATACACTCACAAGGCATCAAACAAAAGTTGCCTTGAGTCTTTTTGAAGATAAACGTTATCTTTTGCCGAATACATGTGAAACTCTTCCATGGAGACATAAAGTTCCGTTATTAATTTTTTATTAGATTTTTGTTACAGATCATGGTCAAACAACTCACATTAAAAAGCCTTTATATAATAACAATTTGCGAAAATATTAGGTGTAGTGCTGATGCCTTGCTTGAGTCACCCTTACCTTGGAAACTAACGACACTAATATTTAAATATTATTCGAAATATAGGTGGAGGTACGTTACACATCTCGCGTCCCAGTTTGATGAGATTTCTCTATTAAATTAAGAATTCATTCTGTTGAATAAGACATTTGGATAGTCTTATAGAAATAGCATTTTGGCAACTCCAACCACTGATTTTAACCCAGAATCCACTTTTGTTTATGGGTCAGTTATTACAGGAAAAAATATGCAGATATTTTAGTTTGCAAATCTTGTCAATTTATGTTTCAACTGGTTAAAAAATATAAAAAGAAAAATTTTGTACTTGTATTAGATCACTATCATTTACAGCTGGATACAGATAATTTGAATGATGTATATCAAATTAAACAATTTTGGTGTCAAAGCTGCTTTGAAAAAGTTTTGTGCAATGTAGAAACTGAAAATGATTGTAACTTAATGCTTTCATGGTGAGGCGAAATATGAAAAAGAGTTACGCTTTTCTGATTGCAGTTTCGTCTATTAATACTGTGGTTTATTAGAAATATGAAACCGTAAACAAGGCTTTTATGTAGTGATGTATTAATGTATTACATCGTATTATAAGAAGAATAAACATATATATGCATATATTTTGGTGCTGTTTTCTTTTATATCACCACCACCACCAACACTGCATAATATTAATAATTACGTGTATAATTTATTTATTATATATATTATTACTATTTTACATTTTTGTTAAAAGCTAAATTGTTAAATTGTTCTAGTTTTCTTTTGCACTCTTAAGCGCATATCCGCATCACTTGCAAGTTCGAATTAAAAAGCGCAATCTCCGTTTCAATTTCGCTGAATCGCGCCAACCGAGACTCCAACCGAGACTCCAAGTTCCTTTTCAGATTGAAAGTCTCACAAATGACACTTTTTTTTCTACCATCAGTGAACACTTCGAGCCAATCAATGGCGTTGGAGCTGCACACGCTTCACTTGTAGTAAGTAGTTATGTACCGCCGGTTAAGGTGCAGAAAACCATAACCTCAATCCCCTCGGCCCGTTCGCGGGGGGACCGCGGCGCGTTGTGCTCCTCCCCCATCCTAGTGTACCCCTTTTCTACCCGAGTGTGCTCCGCTCCTTAAAAATAACGTCCTGCTTGCCCCGGTGCATGTCCGCGATGCGTCCGTTCCCCCGGTTCCGCCCGTTGCTGGCAGATGTTGCGCGCGAGCGCTCTCCCCAGTATTCCAACCGGCGTCCGCGTCACCGCGAGGCCCCCTGACAGATGGCGGTAGCGCGTGGCGCTGGGTTGCGGGGAAGCAGTGAAGGGGGGATCAGGGAGGACACAGTCGACGGTAAACAAGTCGAGTGACATACTGAGTGTCTCAACAATCAGGTATACGCGAATTACGTAACCGGAATACAAAGGACAACCGCTTTCCAAACATTAGTGATAATGTAAACATTTTTCGTATATATAAACCTTAGAACCCTTAGATTATTATTACTTTTTAGTTCAGTGTATCGTACACGTTAGACTAGAATAGAACGCTGCTTGTTGCAGCATATTTTTTGTAATACCATCGCGGTAATTGCTAAAAGTATATTAAAAGTTAAGTTCAAATCAAAAGTTACCCCTGTTTTTTTTTTTTAAAACAAGATTTATTAAGTGCGAAACTTAATTGGCGCAGTCGGTAGGATACTGCAAGGAAATTCATTGCGAACAGTCCTTCAGTTTCAACTGTTTATCCAGAAGAACCAACTCCAAAGGCCGAGTAAAGAAACAGAAGAATGAAGATCTTCTTGTAAGTTGCTCATTCCTTTAATTTTGTCCCATTTTTATGAGTAGTACAAATATTAGAGATTTAAGTGATTACCTGTCAAGTCTTACTATTGATAATATTTTGGAAAATTCCACAAATTCTAATAACCAAGAAATGGCACCACCTCAGTTTGATATGAAAATTCTCGATATTATCCCAAAATTTGAAGGTGAAACTAGCGAATTAGCATCATTTCTAGAAATAAGTCAAACATTAATAAAAACTTACTGGGATATAACAAATCAAAATAGTATCCAAAATATTCTTTTAATTAATGGCATATACGCTAAACTAATCGGTAGAGCTAGGGGTGTGTATTGCAATTGTATCACTAAAGACTGGGAAAACGTTAAGAAATCTTTAATTGCACATTTCGGTGATCAACGAAATGAGAGCGGTCTTCTCATGGATTTAGGTAATTTAAAACAAGGCCAAAACGAAGCCTCTTTACATTTTCTAAATCGCGTCATGAATATATTAAATGCCCTATATAATTACATAGATATTCATGAAAACGTCGTAGAAATTAAAGCGGTAAAAAAAAGGTTTTACCAAGAACATAGTTTAAATATCTTGTTATCCGGATTAAAAGATCCCCAAGGTCCAATAATTCGCTCGATGAAACCCAGTACATTAGCAGAAGCGCAACAATTTATAATAACCGATAACAACATTCGCTATCAACAGAAAGGCAATAATAATAATAATAATAACATAAATAATCACTTTAAAAATATCAAGACGCATAATCATAGTCAATTTTACACGCCCAAATTTATCCCATATACACCTCAACACACAAATCAACCTAACAATTCGCAATTTCCCTCAGGCCCTATTCATATTCAACCAAGACCAATAAACCCACAAAGGTTTCCCACAAATCGCCAAGTATTTGGTCCCCAACCAAATGTTTTTCGACCCCGAAATAATCAAAATTTCCCAAAACCAACACCCATGAGTGGAATATCTACTGCAATAGCAAGGCCCTCGTCATCAAATACACAATTTAATTCACCCCCGAATAGAAACCACCAACAGACAAATCAACAGAAACCCCCGAATTTTATATTTGAGGAACTCTATAACATTGACAACCAACAACCCACCGGCTATCAATACGAAACCTCCCCAGAAATGCACCTTTTCGAAAACAATTATAACCCCAGCTACGAGGAATGCGAGTATAGGGAATCATCTCAATCCTGCGATCAAACTCCCCCGGAACATTATGAAGAAAATTTTCAGGACGTTCCGCCCCCAAACGAAATAATATAGAATTAAACTCTATTTATGATAAAAAACACCTACCCTACATCGATATCCAAGACCCCCCTCTTAAACTATTAATAGATACAGGCGCAACAAGATCCTTTATCGACCCTGAAAAAGCCCAAGAATTTTATCAACAATTTATAAAAAAGGAACCTTTTACCGTTAGTTCAATTTTTCAAACAGCTTCTCGAGACGAATGTATTGAAATTCCAGCGTTCAAGGAATTTAAAACTAACAAACAAATTAAAATGTTTTTATTTAAATTTCATAAATTTTTCGATGCACTTATAGGATTTGACGTAATGAAGAATTTAGAAATCCAACTGAACTTTCGACACTCAAAGGTAATCACACCACAAACTGAAATTCCCATAACCTATTATGATTCCGATAGGAAACTTCTTTTTTATCTTAAATTAGAACCATTAACTATCGAGAAAGTAAAAATTCCTGTCACCACTAATAACGGATATATAATTATTCCCGAAACCAAACACGGTAATTGTTTTATTAAACCTAGTTTAACTAAATCTGTTAATAATTATGCATTAACGGAAATCCACAATCGCGCAAATTTCCCTCAAGAGATTGTCCTATATGACCCGATACCAGTCGAACCAGTTAACCCTAACGACCTCGAAATATTCCACGTGAAAGTAAGCTCGAATACCAGTTACGCATCCAACAATGACATTACAGAACTACTCCGTACTAACCACATGAATGAAGAAGAAAAAAACCGCATAAATAAATTGTGCCGCGAATACTCTGACATCTTTCATAAAGACGGAAACCCTTTAACGTTTACAAACCAAATCAAGCACTCAATTAAAACAAAAGACGAAACCCCTGTCTACACCAAATCTTATAGGTACCCATTTATACATAAACCCGAAGTTGAAAAACAAATTGACTCTATGTTAAAACAAAATATAATCCGACCCAGCGAATCTCCATGGTCTTCCCCGATTTGGATCGTACCAAAAAAAATCGATGCATCCGGCCAGAGGAAATGGAGAATCGTGGTAGATTATAGAAAAGTAAACGAAAAAACTATAGACTACCGTTACCCCCTCCCTAACATTACTGACATTTTGGACAAATTAGGCCGCTGCCAATACTTTACCACTCTCGACCTAGCTCAGGGCTTCCACCAAATTGAAATGCACCCTGACGACATAAAAAAAACTGCCTTTACGGTTGAAAATGGCCATTATGAATACGTCCGTATGCCATTTGGATTAAAAAACGCCCCTGCTACATTCCAAAGAATCATGGATAACGTTCTTAAAGGTTTACAAAATACTATATGTCTTGTCTATATGGATGACATAATAATTTTTTCGACATCTTTGCAAGAACATATTCTAAATCTAAAAAAGGTTTTCGACAGGTTAAGGGACGCTAATCTCAAAGTACAGATCAATAAATCCGAATTCTTGCGAAAAGAGGTCGCCTTTTTGGGCCACATAGTTACTTCAGAAGGAGTTAAACCCAATCCTGATAAAATAAATGCTATTTTGAGATATCCAATTCCAAACACCCAAAAAGAAATCAGAGGATTCCTAGGCCTCTTAGGCTATTACAGAAAATTCATAAAAGACTTCGCAAAACTCACTAAACCTCTCACCAATTGTTTAAAAAAGGACGCAAAGGTTGTACATACCGAAACATTCATTAAAACTTTCGAGCTATGTAAAAATTTATTAACAAATGACCCTCTCTTGCAGTACCCCGATTTTGCTAAACCCTTTAATCTTACCACAGACGCTAGCAATTTCGCTATCGGCGCTGTACTATCTCAAGGTCCTGTAGTGACAAACCTGTCGCATTTGCCTCAAGAACTCTAAACAACTCCGAGAAGAACTATTCAACAACAGAAAAGGAACTTTTAGCCATCGTATGGGCTACAAAATATTTTAGGCCATATCTATTCGGTCGCAAATTCCTAATAATTACAGATCACAAACCTCTCGAGTGGCTAATGTCACTAAAAGAACCAAATTCTAAGTTAGTCCGTTGGCGACTAAAATTACAAGAGTTCGACTTCGAAATTCAATACAAAAGAGGCACAAAAAATACAAACGCCGATGCCTTATCACGAATCGAAATCTACCCCAATGAATCCCAGGAACTCCCCATCCTTCGAATCATGCGAGAGTTTAATGAAAATCCCCAGTTAGACACTGATCCCGTCGCATCTACAAGCCGACAATCAGTCATAGTAGAAGTAGACCCAGAAGAGAATGACAACGACACTGTCCACACTAGTCAAGAAGAACCCATCTGTTCTTTAAGCATATCTGAAAAACCCCTAAACCATTTTTAAAATCAAATAGTCATCAATCTTTCAGACAAACCACACTATAAAAAACCCGAAATTATCTTCGGATCACCCAATATACGAAAACGTTGGCAAGTCTATGCGAATCAAGAAACAATCTCAAATCAAATTATAAATCTATTAAAGGAATATGGAAAGCCCAAATCTATATTCGCCTTCTATTTCTTCAACGATCCTAATGATCTTCTTTATAAGGAACTATGCAGAACCATTCCTACAGTTTTTAAAAATTCGGCTTTCAAACTGCTAAAAACTAACAAAAAATTTATTGACATACGAGAACCCGAAAAGCAACAAGACGAAATAAGGAAACAACACGAAAGTTTAACTAACCACCGTGGCATCCACGAAACGATAAATCAACTTAAACAAAAAATCTATTGGCCGAAAATAACAAGTGACGTTCAAAAATGTATAAATAATTGTCAAATATGTTTAGAATCAAAATACGAAAGGATCCCAATCAAAACACCACTTCAACTAACACAAACACCGTCAAAACCATTAGAACTCCTACATGTGGACACATTCCAAATTGAAGGAAAAAAATTCTTAACATTGTGCGACGCCTTCTCAAAGTATGCACAAGCATATCCCATAGTTTCTGCAAACAACAAATCAATTTTTGAAAAACTTCTCCAATTTGTGTCACACCATGGAATCCCCCAAAACATAATATCTGATAAAGGTCCCGAATTTAATAACCACCTTATAAATGAATTTGCACAAATTTCAAAAATCAACTGGCATTATACCACCACACGAAACCCAAATAGTAATTCTATTATAGAACGATTCCACTCAACCCTTATCGAACACATGCGAATATTAAACCAAACAAAACCCGATTTAAATCTCAATGATAAACTATTATACGCCATCATAGGATACAATAATTCTATCCACTCGACCACAGGTTACAAACCCATGGAATTACTTAATGGCCACCTAAACGTTTTAAGCCCTCTCGACACAGATAAAAACCAACCCTACGATTCTCACCTAATAGAAAGACACAAGGAAATATTGAAGGAAATTTACAAAACTATTCAAAATAATTCACAACACAAAAAAGAAGAACTTATATCCAAAATTAACACCTCAAGAAAGGAAGCCCCACCATTTAACCCTGAATCTAACGCTTATATCAGTAATCCTAAGAAAAGACAAAAAACTAATCCTAAATTTATAGCAACAAAAGTAATTTCGGATGACAAAATTAGAGTCACAACAAAAAAGGGAACATACCATAAAAATATATTCAAAAGACCTAGAAAACTAACGAAGTCTTCCTTGTTACAGACTACTGCTAACCAGTCTAATAACAACTCCGTATGCACAGGAAGTAAAAATGAAAAACCTAAAAAACAGACCGGGGATCTTGCCGTTCAAATTGGGCCAAGCAAAAATTAAAACTTCCTCACACATTCCTACATTTTATTGAAGTAACCGCTATCCGTAATCAAATCGAAATAATTAACGATCACCATAACTCGTTAAAGGACGCTATTAAATCAGGTCTTAGCTCCGTCTACAATTACGCATTAAGTAACTTTCATACTCACCTGGAATACGAACTTAAAATAGTTAGAGAAAAATTTAATACGATTTATCCTAATTTTAGAAATAAGAGAGGACTAATTAATCCTCTAGGTAGCGTTATTAAATTCATTTCAGGCAACCTAGATAATACAGACGCTGAGAAATACGATAGGGCACTTAATGAATTACGAACCTCCCAAGAAAACGTAATTTCTGAGGTAAATAAACAAATTTCTTTGAATACCGAATTAGTGCGGGAAGTTAACTTAACACTTTCCTTAATGGTTCACAACCAACAGATTATTAATGAAAGGATTAATAGAGTTCGTTCAGACATGAACCAACTAACATTCAATTTCAACTACTATATGGAAACAAGAGATATCCTCGACCAATTAAAATTGAACCTAGACTCAATCTTAAATCTGCTCTCAAACATCGAAAATGCAATCACATTCGCTAAACTGCAAACGTTGCACCCGAGTATAGTACCTAAAAACAATCTAAGACAAATACTTAATAAATTAAAACTCTTATATCATAATTCTCAAATCTTATTCTTAAACGAGCAAGATTTCAATCAATATTACGAAATAATTGAAGTATCAGCATACTTTAATAATAACAAACTAGTATTTGTACTAAATGTCCCACTAGTTCATCCAGACCCATTTACCCTTTATAAACTATTCTCAATCCCAACAAAAGATAATTTAACTATTACACCACCCAACTCCTACTTCCTTATGAGTGACAAAGAATACCAATATATGGATAATCAATGCAAGAAGTTTCCTGAGATCTACTTCTGTGAAAAGGAGATGATTTTACCAAACTTCGAGAAACCAGATTGTATATTCTCCCTCCTACAACAAAATTCCAACGGAAACGGAAATTGTAAGATCGCCCACGTCGCCATAACTGAAGAATTTATAGAAGAAATTAGTAGCGAATATTACATCGCTATCCTTCCCACGGAAACAAGGGTACAAACAACGTGCAAAACTACGGACTTCGTTATACTGCAAGGAGTCCATCTAATACAAATTCCTATGGGATGCTACATGAAGATTGATTCCCTAATCTACTATAATAAATATAGTAGAACTTCGGAAGAACCGTTCGTGCTTCCAGAAATTCGATCTAGACAACACCCGAAAATAGAACAAAAAGAAATAACCCTATCCCACGTATCCCTTAATAAACTACATACCATTCAGTTCCAGCAGAGGAATCTCAAGCCAATTCCGCAATTACAAACTTCCAACCATGCAGCCTGGTCAATTCCCTTTAGTGTGATGACAATTATAATAAGTATAATTGTAACTCTCTACATACTTAGAAGAAGATTCAGCACCATAAAAAGCAGGAACCTCGAAGAACCTAAAGAAATGCAATCATTCATAGACGATGCTCGAGTTATTCCACCCTCTAGCCTCGACTAAGATGGGAGGAATTACGTAACCGGAATACAAAGGACAACCGCTTTCCAAACATTAGTGATAATGTAAACATTTTTCGTATATATAAACCTTAGAACCCTCAGATTATTATTACTTTTTAGTTCAGTGTATCGTACACGTTAGACTAGAATAGAACGCTGCTTGTTGCAGCATATTTTTTGTAATACCATCGCGGTAATTGCTAAAAGTATATTAAAAGTTAAGTTCAAATCAAAAGTTACCCCTGTTTTTTTTTTTTTAAAAACAAGATTTATTAAGTGCGAAACTTAATTCGCGGTGTGTCCAATATTTTGTGAATTTTCTTTAGTACGAGACCATTTTTGAGAGCCTGTTTTAAATTTCGATGATTTATGACGTAGTTTTCTTTATTAGTTTATTAGTTTTCGTAACTATGAATTGGATGGCACTCGATATTCGGTACAAAATGGAAAATCTCTATGGATTTCCATAGGATAAATCCTTGCAATTTTTTAGTACAAAAAGTAAAACAAAAATATGTATATATTTCGCGTTTTCCCCATAAAACCCACATTTTTGAAACAAAACTTTCAGTAAGTGGGGACATCAAATTTATTTAAAAATTGTTTATTTTTTAAAAGATATTAAAAACACTCAATTTAATTCGGTTATTATGCAACGTAAAAAAGATGAGTATCATATTTTAAAAACAGGTAGAAACTAACCAAAAAAGTGATAACCCAAACTGAAACCCACAAAAAAAGACACGCACTGTATAAAGGTAATTAAAATATAAAACTTACCAGTTGTAGGGTTGTAGGGAAATGGACATCGCACTTCTGTATTCATTGCACTGAATATAGTCTATAATACACATGCAACGTATTTATACACATGCACTCCCTTCCATGGTTGAATTAAAAGTCGAAAGGTCTTCTACCCACAAGCACCAACGCCGATTTGAATAGACGCGATGTTGTCGCCAGACAACCGTGCAGGTAGGAGTCTCAGGGTCAACATGCTTTCACACGGGAAGGACTTGAGACGCAACCGCTTCGGACGTTGGACGAACGTATGTTGCCGCAAAAGATCAAGGCCAACTTGCTTTCATTTTTTACAATCTCCGTATGGGATGTGGAATTTCAAAACGCGCAGGGTCTAAATGTCAAGTTGTTTTGCTTGTTGAGAATAATAATTAATTGCCCGTTTATATTTGCTCCGTGGGATTAACGTAATGGGAAAAATTTGTTGCAACGCATGTGGAGGTGTCTTTGTTTGTTAACTTTTAGAAAGTATTCTCGCACCGTATAAATACATCTCATTTTTCTCTATTTTGTCAGTAGTCGTTTTTGGTATTATTCGTGCAACGTGGAAGCTAACTTAGTGGTTTGGTGTTCATACAAAAAAGCAGTAAGTACCTTTTTTATTGCTTTATTTTAATTCTTTAACATTTGTTATTATTTTATAAAGGTCTTAAAGATCATCTTAGTACTCTCAACCCGTAACCGCAAATAGAATAGCAGCAATCTTAAGCGTAAGTTTTTTTTTATTTTAATAATAATTAATAATAATTTATAGATGGACTTAAGTCAACTGAATCAAACCTGTCTTGCAGAAGGTGATTTTGAGCAGCCGATTGTCAAACTGCATGAATTGCCGATAGGCGTGCCGTTTAAAATTACTAGAGCCAAAATCGTTAATACAAAATTTGGCAATTCCGTGTTGCTGCGATTAGAAAATTCCGTAGTATTTCTTCCTACTCGCGTGACAGAAGCTTTCCGTCCAAGACTAGAATACTTTGCGTCGGGACAGTACAAACTGGTCTACGAGGGATCCAAAGATATTAGAAAGCCCAACTCTTTAAAAAAATTCAAAATAATTCAAAATTAATCAACATATTATACAGGGTAAGTCTTATTTACTGTTATATATTTAATAAACCACGATGCGCGTAAAGCAGATCATTCATAGAGCGCAAATCTTAATTTTAACCTTACAAAAATTAAAAAAGCATATTTCCGACAAGTTCACTCTTAGAGATTGTTTCCAGGGAAGACTTCAGACCGGTTTCATAATTAATTTACTTCATAAAGATTTAATTCAATTTTTAAACGATTGTCGTCCAATTTTTCAACAAAAGATTAGTCAAATTTTAAAGAAATTTTTATTGCTGAAAGTAAATACCACATTTTGCGGTGAATTTATTAAGGCAAAAAATGATGTCCAAGGCGAAGTTGATGTTAAATATCTGAGTACCGGAAATGCTGTAGGAACAGAATTGAATGATTGGTTTGTTGAAAATATGCAAGATAAAATTTTAAATCAAATGTCAGAGTTTCAGGAACGTGATTCCGGGTGGGCTTTAAATAATATTATTAATTTAGAGATTAACATTAATAAATTTGAAATGGGTAACGGATCATCCTTCGTTGAGTTGCCTAAAGAAATTGCAAATAAAAGGGCTTGTATTAATATTAGAAATGACTATCAAGCGTGTTTTTATTGGTCAGTTGTATGCGGACTCTTTCCAGCACGTTTTCGTCAGTATTTACCCTCCTCATATCGATACTACAAAAGTGTTTTGAAAACTGAAAATTTACAAACACCTATGGAAATGAATAAAATAAGCAAATTTGAAAAAGACAATGATATTTCCATCAATGTTCATTTTACTGGTAAATTTAGAGGTTTTGCCCATCAGGCTTGTAATTTAAATTTTAAAAAAATATTTGTAGTGCCCGTAGTATTCCAGAACCTTTCTGGATACGATTGTCACTTCGTGCTTCCGGTTTTAGCAAAAAAAAGCTGTGTATCCATAGTTCCGGTTAATAAGGAAAAATACATCTCTTTTACATATTTCGAACCTGATTATAACATAAAATTTAGATTTATAGATTCGTTTAGATTTTTGGGAGTATCTCTGGATAATTTAGTTTCCAGTATGGATAAAAATGAACTAAATATTTTAAGAAAAGAATTTTCCGATCTCGACGAATCAAAATTAAATTTACTGTCGCAAAAAGGTATTTTTTGTTACGATTACATCGACCATATAGACAAATTAAATGAAACAACTTTACCCCCGATTGAAGAATTCTATAATAAATTAAGTGAAAGCAATATTAGTGAAGAAAAATATTCCCACGCACAAAGTGTTTGGCAGTCGTTTGAAATAAAAAATTTAGGCGAGTATTCAGATTTGTATTTAAAAACCGACGTTATTCTTCTGGCAGATATATTCGAAAATTTTCGAAAAACTTGTATGGCAACACACGTTTTGGATCCGGCGTGGTATTTCAGTATGCCCGGGTATACATGGGATTGCATGCTTAGATTCACAAAATGTCGTTTAGAACAGGGGTTCCCAAAGTGTGCGCCGCGGCGCCCTGGTGCGCCGTAGAATGTAAAGAGGGGCGCCGTAAGTCCATCATCATTCATTATCCGAAACATGTCCGAAACAAATATACGCGGGTACCTTATTTGAGCCCTCGCATCTATAAAAACATAGTTACCTACTAACCATCGCGTCGCGGCGTTTCTCACTCGCCAAAAAACCTACGCCCGCGCCGCCCTGATACCCTACCCCCCCTCCTAAGTCTTTAGTAGCATCGGGCGAGCTGCGACGGACGGACGTGTCATAGTGTTTTCTTTCGCTTTGTTTTTCGTCAAATATCTCACGCAAAATGGACAGATTTTTATTAAATAAACAAGTTGGCAGTCCAAATGACAGTGATAATGCATCAACTAGTAATGGCAAGGAAGCAAAGAAGCGGAAATATCGTAAATACGATGATAGCTATTTGGACTTTGGTTTTACTTCAATAGAAGTTAATAATGAAGAAAGACCGCAGTGTGTGCTTTGTTTAAAAATATTGTCATCCGAAAGTATGCTTCCAAGTAAGTTAAAGCGACATCTTGAGACAATTCATCCAACTATGGTTGAAAAATCGCGTGATTTTTTTCACCGAAAATTACAAAATTTAAATAAAACAAAAAACGTATTCACTCAGCAAGCCTCAGTACCTAACAACGCACTGTTAGCATCATTCAAGGTAGCATACAGGGTGGCAAAATGCAAAAAACCTCATACTATTGCAGAAGAGCTTATTCTACCGGCTGCTCTCGACATGGTAAACATTATGGTTGGAGAATCGGCAGGAAAATTAATTTCCAAGGTACCCTTATCTAACAACACGATCGGTCGAAGAATCCATGACATAGCTGAGGATCTCAATTACCAATTAATAGAAAAAATCAAAAACAATTATTTTGGTTTGCAACTTGATGAGGCTACTGACAGTAATAATGATGCGCATCTTATTTGCTACGTACGCTTTCTGACTGACAATATTATTGTCGAAGATCTGTTATTCTGCAAAACCATTACCGAAAGTGCGAAGGCCCAAGACTTATTTGAAATTATTGACAATTTTTTTGTAGAAAATGGTTTGAATTGGGAAAAGTGTATTGGTATTTGTACTGATGGCGCTCGATCCATGTCTGGCAGGTATGGAGGAGTACAAGCGCTTATTCGTAAAAAAGCACCGAATGCTTTGTGGACCCATTGCATCATCCATAGAGAAGCTCTTGCATCAAAATCTATGAGCTCCGAACTTAACCAAGTACTGGAATCTGTAATTAACGTAGTAAACTACATAAAAACTAGGCCTCTTAAGGCCAGACTTTTTAAAAAACTATGCTTGGATATGGGGGCTGAGCATACGGCCCTGCTGTATTATTGCAATTCACGGTGGCTATCACGTGGAAATGTTTTATTTCGTGTGTTCGAATTACACGAAGAAATTCGAACTTTTTTACAGCAAGAACGTCATGAAAGCGCCAAATATTTTACTGAACCAGACTTTTTGTTAAAACTAGCATATTTGTGCGATATATTTGAGAAACTAAATAATTTGAATCTGTCTTTGCAAGGTAATAACACGCACATTCTGAAACTATCGGAGAGAATTGCGGCATTTAAAAAGAAACTACAGTTGTGGATAAATAAAATGAATGAAGGCGGCGGTCAAGATTGCTTCCCGCAGCTGTATAAATATGCGGCATCTAATGAATTGGTTGTCTCACCAGACCTGATTGCCCTCTTCACGGAACACCTATTGAAGCTCAGCGAATGGTTTTCGGCGTACTTTAAAGATGATGATGTTGAAAAATTTGCATGGATCAAAGATCCTTTCCACGCACAAGCTCCACCAGGGTTCACATCACAAGATGAAGAGAGTCTCATTGAGCTCTCTTGCGACAGCAGTCTTAAAACTAGATTCATCACTTCCGACTTGTTGGAGTTTTGGTTATCAATTCAAAATGAATATCCAAATTTAGCTTCAAAAGCTTTAAGAATTTTCATTCCGTTTGCAACGTCATATTTATGCGAGTCTGGTTTTTCAGCTGTAGCTGTAATTAAGAACAAATATCGCTCGAGAATCAATGTGGAGAAAGAAATGAGAGTAGCAGTGTCAAGTCTTATTCCCCGCTTTGAAAAACTGTGTGCATATCACCAAGCTCACCCATCACATTGATTTGACTGACAATCGTACATATTTTATTTTTGTTTTTCATAAGACTTAAGAAATACACAAGTTATTTCCAGTTTTAATTATTTTATAATATTAAAAAGTCTGTTTGATTGTAAGTGTTTTAATTTATAATCCTATCTAACCTAACTACTATCATAAACAATTATTATAGGTGCCTATTTCTTCTTTTTTAAAGAGCAGGGCGCCGTGATAAAGTACTAAATTTGTAACTGCGCCGCGGGATAAAAAAGATTGGGAACCCCTGGTTTAGAACTTTTGCGCGACATTGACCAAATTACGTTTATCGAGCGGGCTATACGAGGTGGAATTTCGGTGTGTGTTGATAGATATGCGGAGGCCAACAATAAATATATGCCCAACTACGATTCATCCAGGGATGATTCCAATTTCATGTACTTTGACGTCAATAACCTCAATGTGCCATGTGCGAGCCTCTTCCTTACGGAGGAATCGACTGGATGTCTCATCAAGAGATTGATTCATTTAATGTCATGAACATTCCAGATGAATCTTCCCAAGGATATATCCTAGAGGTAGACCTGGAATACCCGCAGAAATTACATGACACACATAGAGATTTTCCATTTTGTGCTGAACATCGAGTGCCTCCCAATTCAAAGTTACCAAAACTAATGACTACTTTGTATAATAAAGAAAAATACGTCATGCGCTATCGCAATTTAAAACAGGCTCTCAAAAACGGTCTCGTACTAAAGAAAATTCACAAAACATTAAAATTTAACCAATCTCGTTGGTTGAAATGTTATATCGATCATAATAATAAATTAAGAACCCAAGCAAAGACAAAATTTGGTATAAATTTATACAAATTGTTTAATAATGCCGCTTACGGTAAAACAATGGAAAACATTCGCAAGCATCGTATTGTTAAATTTGTTAAAGCGTGGGATGGTCGCTACGGTGCGAAAAATTTAATTTCTAGTCCTAGATTTCACAGTAGAACCATACTTGATAACAATTTGTTGCTTATAGAATTAAAAAAATCGGAACTTTGCTTTACTAAGCCACTTTATATTGGAATGTCCTTATTGGATTTGTCGAAAACGACCATGTACGAGTTTCATTATAATTACATGCTTCCAAATTTGGGTCCCAAAAAATGTAAAAATCAATACATGGATACGGACAGTTTCATTTATAATATCAAATGTTATGACGCATATGAAAGCGTTACTAAGGCCGATTTACCAAAATTTGACACGTCTGATTATCCTAATGACAATCCCTATAATATACCGCAAATCAACAAAAAGGTTTTGGGGTTGATGAAGGATGAGACTAATGGCACCATCATTAGTCATTATGCGGGGTTAAGGTCGAAAATGTATACTTTCAAAATTTTAACGGGATCGGTAGTTAAAAAGTCAAAGGGTATTCAGTACAATATTGTAAAAAATAAAATTTCATTTGATGACTACGTAGAATGCTTAACAAATTTTAGGGAAAAGTACGCCACTCAACGAACCATTCGTTCATACCCTCAAAATGTATTTAGCATCGAACAAACAAAAGTTGCCTTGAGTCCTTTAGACGATAAACGTTATCTTTGGCCGAATTCATATGAAACGCTTCCGTGGGGACATTATAAAGTGCCGTAATTATTTTTTAATATATTTTTGTTACAGATTATGGTCAAACAACTTACATTAGAAAGCCTTTGTATTATAACAATTTGCGAAAATATTAGGTGTAGTGCTGATTTTTTGCTTGAGTCGCCTTTGCCTTGGAAACTAACGATACTAATATTTAAATATTATTCGAAATATAGATGGAGGTACCTTAAACAAATAGCGCTCCAGTTTGATGGCAATTCTTTATTAAATTAAGAATTCATTCTGTTGAATAAGAGATTTGGATCGTCTTACAGAAATAGCATTTTGGCAACTCCAACCATTGATTTTGACGGAGAATCCGCTTACTGTTTATGGGTCAGTTATTACAGGATAAAATATTCGGAAATTTTAGTTTGTAAATCTTGTCACTTTATATTTCAACTAGTTAAAAAATTTAAAAAGAAAAATTTTAGACTTTTATTGGATCACTATCATTTACAGCTGGATATAAATAATTTGAATGATGTATATCACGATAAACAATTTTGGTGTCAAAGCTGCTTTGAAGAAGTTTTGTTCACTATAGAAACTGAAGATGTATGTAATTTAATGCTTCACGATGAGGGGAAATATGGAAAAAAGTTACGCTTTTCTGATAGCACATTGAACTATTAATACTGTGGTTTTATTATAAAATATATAACTGTAGATAAGGCTTTTATGTATTGATTGTATTCCATTGTATTGCAACAAGAATAAACATGCATATATTTAGACGCTATTTTCTTTTTTACAGAAGTTTCTAATTGTATAATTCATTTATTATATACATTATTACTAGTTTACAATTTCGTTAAACGCTAAATTATTAAATTGTTCTAGTTTTCATTTGCACTCTTGCGCTTGCAGCCGCGCCACTTGCAGGTCTGTATTAAAAAGCGCAATTTGTGTTTCAATTTCGTTGATATTGCACTCTAATCCCGCCAACTGAGACGCCAAGTTTTTTTTTAAATTGAATGCCTCACAAATGACAGTTTTTTCTCTACCGTCCGTGAACACTTCGAGCCAATCAGCGGATGACGTTGGAGCTGCAAACGCTTCACTTGTGGTAGTTTTCTTCTTCGGGATACGACCGACGCACTTTGTTTTCGTTTTGTCGCAGATTTTTTGGTTTGTTGCTCTACAAGAACGAAGTTGGACGGGAGCACTTCTGATGAAGGAAATTGCAACTCGAAATTTTCCAATAAATTATACAATTCGTTGGATGTCACAATTTGCTCGTGAGCCATCACATACACGTATTTATGTCAGAACTTCTAAATCGAGACTAAATTTATTTCAAGACGTCTACGTTGTCTACCCACGAATCGTGCGACTTATCCAATCCCAACCAGCGCACGAGAACCATATTGCCTCGTCTGCGCAACACCTTTTCGACGAGATATAAGTCCGGGTTAACTGTCTTCTGCAATTCTTCTTCATAAAATCCGCCCATTATGGGTTTACGCTGCATATCTTGAAGCAAATACGTTACGGGGTTAGTAACCCGTACTTTAACAATTTTAAACAATTCCGTTTTCCAATTCGGTGTATAGCCTTTGTTAAACACGTGCTTGACTTTGCTGATTCTAACGATGTCGCCGACTTTAAGTTTACGAGGACCGAATATTTTTATGCTACTATACGCGGTTTTCAAAATTCTCTTTTCGTTGCTCTTACTCACATCGATGGGTTTCGTACCCGTCGTTCTATGTTTTGTGTTATTGTATTCTTCAACGATAGAGGCGAGCACATCGATCCATTTGTACGTCCCGCGTAAAGAAAAATGTCGAAACAATTTCTCCTTGAGGGTACGTATCACCCGTTCGACAATTGAGGCCTTTTTTATGCTATACGTACTATAGTGGTTAATTTTATGCTTATCCACAAGTTTCAGAAACGTGTCGTTGTAAAAATTTTTACCGAGATCCGTTTGCAAGTTTTGAGGGTGCCGTCCGTCCTTGAGAATTTTGGAAAACGCCTTGGCGACTTCGACCCCGGTTTTGGTTTTCAACGGGCGACACCATACATATTTTGAGAAACAGTCTATCACAACCAGCATGAATTTAAAATTTCTGTTTTGTTTGCTGTAGCGATCTAATTGGGCCAGATCCGCTTGCCACAGGTCGTCCATCCCTCGTATTATAGTCCGGTGGCGAGCATAATTTCTGCGTGCCGGCTTGTGCAGTTCTCGAACCAGTTGTACCTTCTCTTTATTCATAATGTGTGTTCGGTTGCGATGGAGGATTTAAAACCCTTTGTTTCAATACCTTCATTATATTCTCATTTTCGTTCGTAAGTCGCTCCATTTTGGTTACAATATCATGAAATTGCTGTGACAAAACGGCGACTTTTGTCATGTGCTTTTCCAAATCTTTCTCTGCACTCATTTCGCTTAGCTTTTGGTGGAAAACTTCGCGAAACTGCCTAATTTCATTTTCGAGTGTAGTGCTACTCATTTTCAGTTGTTCTTCAAGACGCGAGAATTTAGTTTTGTCTTCAATTTGTAATCTTTTCATGTACGCTTCGAGTTTCTGTCCAATAATCTTTCTCAATGCAATTTTTTATAATTTACTTGTCTCATCCACATATTTTTTGTTAGCCACGTCACCGTCGTCGCTAGGCGTTTGGACATTGCAAATTTTTAAATTGTTCATATTGACGTTTCCGTCTGGCATATAATCGAGGGCGCTTCCAATCACAGTATTAGTGAAGGATCGTTTAGAGCGCAGCGCGCTAGAACGTCCAAACTTGTCCAGACTCATCATTAAACTAACGTATTAAACCTGATTCTTTTAGCTCTTCAACGATTGAAACTATTTCGTTATCATGAGACGTGTTGCCTGCGTGTTTCGACGCGATTAGTAATTTCAGACGCTCTACGAGTTCATTGACGTCGTCCCAGTATACATATTCAGTAGGAGCGTCATTATAACGCATATTACAACCTTGACCGCTGTACGAGTACGAACGCGACTGAGATTTTATTAAGGGTCGGATGACCTTGGTATATTTTGGTACAGTCGATGCGCCTTTCAGACGTCCGATCACGTCCCTGTGCACCTGGGCAGCCTCCATTATTTTTTTATATTGTGCTAAATCGTCTTTTGTGTATGCTATGGGATCTTTCAAAAACACCAAATTATACAAGCCGCGGGTACCGGAATATCTCTCGCCGTCTACAATAATATCGCCAGATCCTTGATGAAAATCCAGCGATTTATTGCCGAGAAACCATTTGAATGATATTTTGTCGTAAACGGGTCCGTAAACAATATCGGTGTCGGGCGATTTTACCCATAAATTTTGAATATAGGAATGGGAAATTTCTGGATATTGTTCCAGGTATGATTGAAGGGATGCGTTAGCCACGTTCGATGTGTCAAACACATCATCTTCCTCCTCATCGATATTTTGCATCTCAACGCTTTTATTGTTATCCGGCGTTTCCTGAATTTCTTCCATAGGCAAAAATGATACGTTAACCTTATTTTTTGTTTCTTCGTTCGGTTCCTTTTTGTGTTCCCGCTTGACACCTCGACGTTCAGTTTTTATTTCTGCCGATTACTGTGATAGCTTTATTTTTGCTATACGTTCTAGCGGCTCGCTGACGGGTTTGAAAAGCTTCCGAATTGACGCATCCTCTTCGCTCTTACCCAATTTTAATGTTAAATACTTCTTTCGAATAGATCTAGACAACTCGTTTACTTTTTTTTTAGCGCCGCGTCGGCGATATCGGCGGACGTCGCGTTCATGACTGTTTCTATCGACAAATAAATATCGACTTTTATATATTTGTCGAAACCCTTGCGGTAGCGTCCGTTTTTTACGTCGAAATCTTTGACAATTAACAGCCGTACTTTTCTTTCCAGCACTCGGAACAAATTTGTTTAAACGCGTCGTATGAAACGTCGGGTGAGACATGTTCATCATAAACGTGATGTAAATTCATGTCATCCTGTTTAAACAACGCGACAATATTGCAATTGTCACGTATCAATTGCTTGGGTACCTTGGAGTATGTCTGACAGAGATAAATAGCGTCGATGGCCTTGTGTCGGCACATCGAAAAATACTCGCGAATTTTATCTTGCTTGTCGCACCACACGTCGTTGAAAATAAACACAGAATTCTCTTTCGCGTCGCTGGGGTCGACTATCGAGTCTCTTTCACTGTAGGGATAATATCCAACTCCTTTGACATTGCTCAATACGCGAGAAAACAGTTGATAATTTGGTTGATACAACGACCTTGAGTAGACGTAAACATTTTCGAAACTTGCCCCGTTGGGGTTAAAGAGTAGCGCTAACATGGTGTTGGTTTTGCCGCAACCGCTAGGTCCGCAAAACATCGCCCTAGATGAATTGGGTAGCAGTTGACCGTGTTTGCTTTTGTTAAAGAAACCATCTCCGCAAACCAAATCTAAATTATCGATGGGGAGCTTGAGTTTCTGCTGCACCACCCGCATGACTACAATGTTTATTCGAGATACCTCGTATATATATATATATATATATATATATATATATATATATATATATATATATATATATATATATATATATATATATATATATATATATATATATATATATATATATATATATATATATATATATATATATATATATATATATATATATATATATATATATATACACATATATATATATATATATATATATATATATATATATATATATATATATATATATATATATATATATATATATATACGCTTGAACCGAGGCGATAGCGGGGTGAATCCTTTGGACGCTGCGTGTAAGGTACACGAAATTGCCTATTCGCAAAACAAATCGTTAGACGAACGTCATAAAGCGGATAAAGAATTGGAAACACGTGCGTGGCAGCGAGTAAAATCTAAAGACGCAAAGTTTGGTGAAAAAGCTGCCGCATTCTTTGTCACAGCGACTATGAAAACTAAACGTAAGCTCGGTATAGGACAACAATGCAATGCATTAAAGCAGAAACAATTGTTTCATATCGATAACCCTAAAATGCTTAGAAGATCGGCACTGGAAGCGCTTCGAGCTGGCAGAGCCGCTGTAAGAAAAGCGGGAGGACGTAAAAAATTAGAATTATACCGTTCGAATCAAAATCGGGCGGTATTTTACCACTTTTACCGTTATTAGGAGCGCTAGGGGCTTTAGGTTCGCTCTCGGGCGGAGCCGCTGCTATCGCTAAAACTGTCATTGATGCGAAAAACGCACGAAAGAAACTCGAAGAGGCCAACCGCCACAACCGAGCTATGGAAGAGATTGGAAAAAAGGGATCGGGTCTATTCTTGAAAAAGAGTCCACGCGGCGGATTCGGTCTTCATCTGAAGAAACAAAAAAACTCCCAATAAAGCTACACTAGAGTGCACATAAGGTAGGCCGTTTATTTTATAATTCGAGGGTTTATCCGTAGTTTTGTTTTGTTTGTGATCAAATTTTAAATTAAGAATTTATTTCGATGAACTTGTATACTATTATTCCACACGCGGCTTCTAAAAGGAAGTCTAGGAAACATTGAGTCTCTTACGTACCCAGATACGACGTCGATTTAATATCTCTGGCGCGCAAATTAATAATTCCTCACTTCAGGGGTGTTTTTATGCGAGATAGTTTACCCCGTCGAATCAGATCGCAAAAATGCGGAATCGTAAATTTGGATGTTCGTCGAAATAGAGGAACCCACTGGGGAGCATACAAAAAGAAGAAGGGAAACGATGTTGTGTATTTTGACAGTTTCGGTAACCTTAAACCACCCGCGGAACTTGTTAAATATTTCGGCAACAGCGCCAATATCTACTATAATCACGATAGATATCAAAAGTTTACGCAATACAATTGCGGTCATTTGTGTTTGTAATTTCTCTATAAAAAGGACTGAAATCGCGGACCTATAAGCAGTCAACATGTCGATCATATTTATGTTAAAAGGGCACACGTCGACATTATCCATCGACTTTGTCCATCCGCTGCAGTTGGATGAAGATGAAGAGTACGGTTTAGCGCTGATTGGATTCCACTCTTACAACAACATTCCCAACATAGGATAAGGGTTCGAATAAATTTTACTACGTCGATAGTAACAATAAAGAAAACGTAATTGAAATTCCGACCGGGTCCTATGAAATTAGCGACATTGAAACCTACATTAACGAACATCTGCCAAAAAATAAGGAAGAGAAGAATACGATCCCATAGTTAATAGAGGAGATATCAATCAAACCCAACAATAATACGATAAAGTGTGAAATCTACAGCCCCGTATACGGGGTAAACTTTAAACAACACTCGGACAGTATCGGAAAATTATTGGGGTTTTCACAGAAAATTTTGGAGCCCAATATTATGCATTCCTCAGATTTACCCGTGGATATAATAAAAGTGCGAACGATACATGTAGATAGTAACATAACGTCTGGAGCGTTCTACAACGACAGACCTTCGCACACAATTTACGAGTTTGCCTTGTCCGTCGATCCGGGGTACGCCATCGACGAAACTCCTAAATATCTAACGTACTTGCCAGTAAACAAACGACAAATCTACAACATTACCCTACAGCTTCTGGATCAAAACTTTGAGTTGGTTAATTTTCGAGGTGAAGAAATTATCGTTAGATTGGAACTTAAAAAATTAACGTAATGTTGATTTTCAACTCAATCGGAGCCCCTGGTGAATATAAAAAAGCGAACATCCAAACGGTAGGGTTAGTAACAAAACCGAGGCGTATCATTAAAGGTCGTCTTACATTGAGCAACAAACAATTTCTCCGATCACTGGGCTACGATGTTATAAGCAGATACATGTAGATAGTAACATAACGTCTGGAGCGTTCTACAACGACAGACCTTCGCACACAATTTACGAGTTTGCCTTGTCCGTCGATCCGGGGTACGCCATCGACGAAACTCCTAAATATCTAACGTACTTGCCAGTAAACAAACGACAAATCTACAACATTACCCTACAGCTTCTGGATCAAAACTTTGAGTTGGTTAATTTTCGAGGTGAAGAAATTATCGTTAGATTGGAACTTAAAAAATTAACGTAATGTTGATTTTCAACTCAATCGGAGCCCCTGGTGAATATAAAAAAGCGAACATCCAAACGGTAGGGTTAGTAACAAAACCGAGGCGTATCATTAAAGGTCGTCTTACATTGAGCAACAAACAATTTCTCCGATCACTGGGCTACGATGTTATCGAATCAAATATTCGACATACACAGAAAGCCAAAATTTGATGAATCTATTCAGCGCGTGGAGACCCGCACCTATCATCCCTTTGTGAAATCTTTTTTGAACAACGACACCAATGAGATCACGATCAATCAAGGAGATGCCTGGCTGCTTATGTACGACGCTGCTATTTGCATTAAGGGATCGCTAAAACGTCTCACGGGAACCGACCAAGTGCAATTTGTAAACAATGCAGGAGCATTTTTTTTAAACTATATCGTACGAGCTGAATGGGAAAGAAGTGGATAGCGTGCGTGATCCGGGTATATTTAGTACGATTAGAGGTTATCTGTGTTACTCGAAAGATGACTCATCGCATCTGAATATTTCCGGCTGGAATTTCCCTGAAAATGCGATTCACGATACAGAAAATGGCCATTTTAGCATGCGAATCCCGTTACGACACTTTAAATATATTTAATGATTATAATATGATAACTTGCGGAAAACAAACCATAAGATTGGTAAGAGCCAGGCATGACAAAAATTGTATGATAATTAAACCAATGGACGGTGTTGCGGCCAGTGCAATTAAAACAACGGCGGAATTAAAAATTGATAGTGTCGATCTTAGGGTCAAGCACATATTTCCAAACGACGAAATCAAATTGGCTCTGCTGAAATCGATTAGATTAGATCAACCCATATTGATACCCTATAGACGATGGGAACTTCATGAATATCCTGCCCTAACCGCGGGATCTACAAAAGAAATTTGGTCTGTCAAGACGTGCGCGGCTATCGAAAGCCCCCGATACGTAATAGTCGCTTTTCAAACAAATCACAAAGACAACGAAGCGAAAAATGCGACGTTTTTCGATCACGTCGACGTAACCGATATAAGATTAACACTAAACGGAGAATATTACCCTCACGAACGTTTACGATTAGATTTTGAAAAGAATGACTTCGTGGAAGCGCATCACAATTACACGGATTTCTACCCCAGTTATAAGGGATGTGAGGAAAAAACTGCGTTGCTTGACTATATAGCTTTCAAAAACTGCGCGATTTTCGTCATCGACTGTTCTCGAAGAAACGACAGTGTAAAATCCAGCACTGTCGACGTAAAGTAAGACATCGAAGCAAAAAAGGGATTTCCCGCGAATACACGTGCCTATTGCATCATCATTCACGATGTCAAATTAGTCATTGTTTTGAAACCGCCGCGTGAATATTGCACGTTGACCGGTGCAGAAAAAAGAACGGTACGCTGGCTTGAACAATATCATCACGGTCTCAAATACAGTTCTGGTTTTGTTCAATATTCCGACATTGATACGTTGATAGCACTACTGATAGAAAATGCTGACTTGATATACGTGAGAGGAAGATCAAAAATGGAATTTTTAATGTCGAAAATGGATCGGGAGCGTGTCGCATGCAGAGTCATTAACGTGGAGAAATTCGACGATGATAATTGGTTGAATCCTCCGAAATTTCAACCGGATCACGCCCATTGCATGTTTCACTCCGGAGGAAGACTGCGCATGCGTGCGTTGAGAAATTCTGCCCTTTTATATAATTGGTTGTATTCAAGGATCCCTGTATGAAATAATTTTTTTTTATTTAAATAAGAATTTTTATTTAAATCCAAAAAAATTAATAATACATTTACACGTAAAAATAAAGCACGCTAATGCTATGGTATGAATACAAACTGCGAAACTGTAGTCTACTGAAGTATAATTCTTTTTTCGTTCCATTTCTCGAGTAATATTCTGCGTCATCTCACACAAAATAGCGACTAAAAGCGTTTGGTTCATCACTTCTCTTTGTTATTTTACCTATAAAAGAGTAGCTAGGAACCGAATACATTTTAGTATTTTACTGACCTTGAACGAGATGAGAGTCTTGTTGCTATGCTACGCTGTCTTTACTACCTGTTCGGACGTGTCGACGATAGTCGCCGCGCTGCCCGAGGAAGGTGTGATTGAATATTTACAAAAATTCGGATTCCTTTCACCTAACGACAACGAATCTTTAACGCAGATCAATGCAACGTGCCCTAAGTATTTTCAGGATTTCTATAATTTACCGGTGGATGGTACTCTTAATAACGAAACCGTCGAACTAATAAATAAACCCCGATGTGGTGTAATAGAAAATGCCTTCACGACTGTTTCGCGATGGCAGAAAACGGATTTAAATTGGTATATTCAAGTACCGCCCAGTCACTATCAAGAGTTAAAAGTGCTGGCAACCGAGGTTTTTAAAATATGGAGTGATGAATCAAATTTAAATTTTTTCTTAAATTACTCAGAGCCGGATATAATGATTTTGATGTCTGACAAATATACTACCCACAGACAAAGCATAAGATGTAAAGGGAACGAATCCTGCCCTTTTGCTTTCGACGGAAGGGGTAACATATTAGGACATGCATTTTTTCCAAATCAACAACAAGAGTGCGTGGAAGTTCATTTGGATAAATCCGAAGATTGGTACTACGGTTTAGAAGTGCCTGCGCCTGGAGGAAAGACGAGCTTGTTTACTGTGTTGTTCCACGAAATTGGACATACGTTGGGTTTGGCGCACAGTAACGATCGCAATGCCATTATGTACCCTTGGTATAGCTTATATTCTAAGACATTGTCATACGACGATATTGCAGGTCTTCAACGTTTATATGGTAAAAAAACCACAACCACCGCCCGCGTAACATCTCCGACTACAACAACAACAACAACAACTACCACTACCACTACTAATACAACTACGAAACCTACGATAGGGAAAAACGAAACAAAAGTACCAGATTTGTGTCACGTAAATCCAACCATATTTTTGGTTACGTCTAACCATCCTATGTATCTGTTTTACGACAAATGGGTTTGGATAATAAGATTAGGTGATAAAGTCTACATGGAACCTAAAATGATATCAGATTATGTCCCTATTTACGCTCCTATTTCGCATATCTACCAAAGACCCAACGGACAACTTTTGGTGGTCACCGGTGATTCGTTTTATTTACTTCACTTCCCGAGTTTCACGGTAGTGGGCGACCGACAAAGCGTCCAGCGACTGGGTGTGCCTGCGGGTAAAACAGTGAACGCCATTTTTAATACGTATAGTGGTCGAACGTATATATTTTACGGTAAACGCTACTATGCAGAAATAGACGAGTGTTCTTTGAGTGCGAGTGAACACGGTTTTACTACGGAACTCTTTCCGGGTCTGCCCGACGATTTGTCGGACGCGTTTCGATACACCAACGGACATTTTTATTTTGTCAAAGAGAAAACGTATTACGAATACAACGAATTTTTGAATAAATTAACGAGAGTCGGTGAAATAGACTTGAGTCTTGTCGGAATTAATTGTCCCACAGAGAGTGTCTTTAAACAAATTAGGGATTTGTTAAGAAAGTTATCGATCTTTCACAACAATGAATAAGAAAATAGTTTTCTTCGACGATTTTAGAAGCTTGGATACCGAACAACTTGAACTGATCCCTGTGCAACAATTCTTGGACCATGTGAGACCGCACGAGTTGTTAAATATGTGGCATCAGTTACCAGTACGACATCGCAACAATTTTGAATTGCAAACTCATTTGCCCTGCTTTGTTCACTATAACAGACCGGACAGCAAAATGCATATCGACGACCCGGCACCTCCCCAGAATAAATGTCATTATTGTTTGAGTGTTATAAAAGCAGTTACCGAGATCTAGGATAGATTCATTCGGGCTAGAAACATGGTTTTGTTAAGTGCTCACTTTGTTTTGTTGTCGGCTGTGGTACAAAACGTTTTCTATATACATAAACCTAAGGATGTGATTGAAGCGTTCGTTTGTTTCAAAAATCATAATAATCGGTGCATTTGGCCCGATACGTGGACGCGTATGCAACTCGCTCAAGTCAACGGAATCGACAAGCTACAAACTTTTAGCGTGACATTGTCGAATAACACTACCGCAGATAAGCCGTATTTAAATTACAAGGTACGTTTCGTTTTCGCGAACCGCAGCTACGAAGACCACGGCGAATGGCAAACGATCGCTATCAAGAATTCCAATAACACCAGCGGCGGCGTTAATTGCAGTAACGAATACAACATCTCGGCAGATCGATAAACTATTTTAATCTCGCTATATGTAACTACGTGCGCTTGTTTGCTTCTTTTGGCAAAATGCTTATTCAAATTGACTAAATGTAAATATCTCGCTTAATTACACCGATAGTGGGGGGTTGTTGATATATAAGTACATTTGAATTTGTTACCGAAGTCAGTCTGTTCGTCGCAATGCGTAACAAAGTGGTCACTATCGATGAAAACACGATTTTTGAAATAAAGAATTCAGGTGTCCTTTTCATCTTCAAGAACAAGCACATAGACTTTCCAGTCCAGGATTTTTGGGATTTTTTGTTCTTTCTGGAGGACGAGGTGGGAGAAATCATGTTCTGGAACGACATAACAGTCTACATCGGGGGCAGTATCGAGGTGACCTATTCGAACGAAGAAGAGAGCTGTGAGTTGATACTGAAACAGGATCATGGCGACGAAATTATCCTCGACCGCGATGAAGTAGAAAATCTCATGGACCAGAAACACCGCTTGTACGAAGCATTACGTTGTCTACATATGAGCTAATAAATATATACTATTGTATCTATAGTTTTTCTTTTATTAAACCGTGATTATTGAGACACTCTGTATAAGTCACTCGACTTCTTTACCGACGACCCGATGTCCCGCGTCACCGCGCCACACCGTCTCCGCGCCGCCGGGGGGTTTTTGCTGCTTATATCGGCACTATATATCTACTAATACCCGTCAAATTTCATAACTTAGAGTACGATGGAAATTTTGTCATTAAAAATCTAGCTTCCGAAATACCCAACTCTGTGACGTTATTACTTCGTAACAAGCAAAAGTATATAACATTAACAAAATATATCGAAAAAACAACAATTTATTTTCGATTTTTGGATTCGTTTCGTTTCATGGCGAGTATAGATAAATTACATATTACATATCACATAATACATATTACTCGGAGTTGCTGTAAAAATGCGGAAGAATTTAATTTATTCTCGACAAAGGGAGCGTTTCCATATGAATATCTTCACACTTGGGAAAAATTGAATGAGCCAAAATTGTCGTATTGCCTATGGAAAATTTCTACTACGACTTACAAAATACGGAATCACCACGGACGTCTATGAACACGCACCAAATCTTTAAAATTCAAAATTTGCGGGAAAATACATGGAATTATATTTGAAAACCGACGTACTAGTATTTGAAGATTTTTGAGCGATATATAGAAAAACGTACGGGTTGGAATGTTTAAAATATTACACGGCTCCAGGTTTAGAATATGACGCGTGTCTTCTCATTTGCGATGTTCATTTAGAAACGTACGGAAAATAAAATAATAAATATATGCTAAACGATTATGATCCAAATATTCCACCATCTTATTTAATCTATTTTGATGAAAATAACTTATATGGAATGGCTATGAACCTGCCCCTACCTACTAACCTAAATTATTAACCACGTTATTCAATAAAAAAAAATATGTCATCCATTATAAAAACCTAAAACAGGCTGTCCACCTAGGTTTAGGAATCATTAAAATTCATAAAATTCCAAAGTTGAATCAGTCTCCTTGGCTAAAAAAATATATTGATTTAAACACATGTTTAAGGGAGAACATTTGGTTTTATAATCAGTGCCTCCAACATAGTGTGATTCCGAAATACATCAACCTGAGGACTAATAACAAATCGAAAGGTGGCAGAAAAAGCGAAACAGACAGGAATGAGAAAATGGCTTATTACAGACAGAAGAAAGGAATATGAAAAAAGAGACGTCAACAATATTTATCTTAAGGTGACACATACAGAACTCTTATATAGGTTAAGTAACATAGAATTCGATATTATTTGATTTTAATATAAGACTTAGAGTCAAAGAAATAATTGATAAAAAAATTCATATACAAAAATCCAAATTGAATAGACTAATTCTAAGCTTATCAATAATTCTCGTAAAAAAGCATATTCCGACCATACCTTCTTTGATAGATTTATGAATTTAACCGAAATAATTTTTGCAAAAAAGGAAGTTTCTCTATTAGAGAAAGGTTTCAACTATAGCATTAAAGAAACCAAGAATAATAATAGGAATTTTGAACACCTACGAGTAGATACGGAACTAGCTTTAGATACTATTGATAATCCTAACCATCAGAAACATTGTTTTGCAAACACGATTAAAAATCTAGAACAAACTAAACACCGAAATAACAACAATTGCCTCAATTAAACGCAAATCATCTGAAAATAATTTAGTTTTTACCCGAGCAGATAAGGGCAATACGGTGATTGCTATGTGTAAGAATAATTATATAGAGAAAACAACACCATTTTTAGACTCAAATAAGTTCCAAATCCTCCCATCGGACCCAACAAATCTGTATCAGAAACAAATAAAAGATTGTATTAAGAACAATAGCTTATTTATAGATTCTAACAAATTTAACCTAATCAATATGAACCCAACAGTTCCAAAATTATATTCGTTAGTTAAACTTCATAATAAAGATATGCCAATTAGATCAGTAGTATCCTTTATGTCAGCACCGTCATACAAAGTATCTAAAAGACTAATTAACATAATTAATCACCACTGTAGATTTTCGGCCCAGTATAGTATCAAAAATTCTTTTCAATTAATAGAGAATATCAAATCCATAGAATTAGCAGTAAAGTCGAAATTAATTTCATTTGATGTCCAAAATTTGTTTCCAAGTATACCACCAATAGAGACAATTGATCTCATAGAAGAAATGTTAACCCGCAATAAAATAAATCCTATCATAAAGCAAGAAATATTAGACTAATTCACAATAGTTCTAACCAAAACCAATATAAAATTGCCGCTTTTAATAGCCATTTACATAGATTACTTCAGGTCCCTTTCAATCAAGAAGATTACGACAAGGAATTAAATATAATTAAACAAATTGCATTGAACAACGGTTACGAACCCAACTTAATTGACTCACTATTCAAAAAGAAACATATAACAAGGCCATAAATCTAGTCTTTTCTAAACAATACTCTAATAAAATAAACAAAAATTTTAATACATTAACTTATTTTCGACAACCAAGTGAAATAATAGCTAAAAAACTTAGAAGGCTAAATCAGAATATTGCTTTTGTAATAGGACATTAGGATCTGTAATTAAAAATAATAAAAAGAAAATACATAAGTTATGTAAGTCGGGAGTATACAAATTAACATGTGGATCTTGTCCAAAAATATACATAGGTCAGACAGGCAGAAGTTTCATTCTTGAATTCTAAAAATGACTCTAATTATAGTAATCATTTAATAGAAACAGGACATTCCTTCAATAATGATGTTAAAATATTACATAGTCAAGGCAAAAGCAAAAGACAACTTAATAGAAGCAATAGAAATTAATAAACTGAAATAGATAAAGATTCTACCTACTGTATAGTCTGCAATCAACCCTGTGATAGTTAGTTTAGAGATTCTTTCTGAAAAAGGTACAGTGTACCGAAACAATTGTCAAAGCAATAAATATGTGTGTGGTAATGTTAAAGCAAGTGTTTGTTTTTATTAAATTACGAACACAGTTTTCGGTAAAACCATGGAAAATCGTGACAAAATATAAAGACGTTAAATTAGTAACATAATGGTCAGGACGATACTGTGCAAAACAGTATATATTCAAACCAAATTTGTATAGATTGTCGATAATTGATAACGACGTCGTTCACATTGAAATGAGGAGCCGTTACTCAAATAGATCAGTTTCGTACCCGTCGTCCTGTGTTTTGTGTTAATGTATTATCCATATCCATTTGTACATCCCGCGCAAAGAAAAATGTCGAAATGATTTCTCTTTGAGGGTACGTATCACCCGTTCGACAATAGAGGCCTCTTTTATGCTATACGTACTATAGGGGTTAATTTTGTGCTTATCCACAAGTTTCAGAAACGCGTCGTTGTAAAATTCTTTACCGTTTGCAAGATTTGAGGCTGCCGTCGAACCAGAAACCAGAATCAGAAAAATGCAATTTATCACAAAGTAGCTAACTAACCTCGGGGTCAGTGGAGGTCACTGTTCAATTTAAGTATAAATATAAGGGATTGAAAACATATGTGTATTCTATTATTTAACTTCACAAAACAACTTCAACGTGTCAATGAATAAAAGAGGTCCTTTTTTCTACTTCGCTGCTGGTAAGTTTTTGAAGAAAAGTGTATAATTCGATCAATTTTTTCTTTCTTCTTTTCAGCGGCGTGGCAGGAGCAGCAACAAAAGCAACACGACGAAAGGTTTTATAAAAAAATATAAGAGAACCGGGAGTGGTACGCCCAACAACCCCGAAGACAACAACAAAGATAACCAACAACAAATTGTTGCTGGGAAACCGCTGGGCGACGGAATCGTCCACTGCAGATGACGAGTGGGATACCAACAATTATTGTACAACATTATTGTAGATTTAGATTTAGATTATATAAAAATTATATATAAAAAAAAAAGTGTAGAAAAATACCGCTGCCCTCCCCTCCTGTTACGACTTTTCGAACGGAAGAACGCACAAGCGGATCTTCGAACCCGACCCAGCGGCGGGTGGGTGGCCCTCTGACAAGGTCGAAGGCCCTTAGAGGTGTGTCCATTATGCGGTCGATCTTTCACCACCAAAACCGGACTGGGAGTGCACCGGAGGCGGGCACATGAGGAGGAGTACAACGAGGAGCTCAAAGCGCCCAGCGTCAAAGTGCGAGGAACTCGGGCTCATGGCGGTCTTGGAGGCGGAGGCAATACAGAAGGGAGAACCCTTCTTGAACCTCTACCTATTCGACAAAATGTCAGGGCGTACGCAGGAAGCCATTAAAGGCGTTCGGCGGCGTCAGGACTACAAAGCTGTCTTTGATGAAATGCTTGCGGAGCTATGTGCGAAGCAGCCGATCCCAACATTACGCTCCACTTCGAACTTGAGTTCTGGCGGCCAGGGTCCGCTCCGACCACCCCCAATAGTCCGGCGGTGAGTGATCGTGAAGCCGCGGGCAGAAGCGAGAATCCACTGAGGACTAAAGTGACGGAGCTTGCGGATGGGTTGTTCACCTGGACCAAGGTTCGGACCTCTTCACTTCCAAAGAACGCTCTCCCAGAACATCCGGGAGAGTATAGACCGATTACCGTGGCTCCAGTACCCTTGCGGCAGTTTAACCGTGTGTTGGCTGTCAACTTGGGGAATTCGAACTTAATAGATCAACGCAAGCGTGGGTTTATGACCGCTGATGGGTGCTGTGAAAACACGGCAATTCTGATGCGGTCATACATGATGCGAACCGGAATACAAAGGGCAAACGGCTTTCCAAACATTAGCAATAATGTAAACATTTTCGGTATATACAGATCTTAGAAACCCTTAGATTATTATTATTTTTAGTTCAGTGTATCGTACACGTTAGACTAGAGCAAAAACGCTGCTTGTTGCAGTGTACTTTTGTAATACCATCGTGGTAATTGTTAAAAGTATATTAAAAGTTAAGTTCAAATCAAAAGTTATTCAAAAAAAAACAAGATTTAGAAACTTAATTCGCGTAGTCGGAGGAGAGAGTGTCACTTAGTGGTGGTTGACATTGCCAAGGCTTTTGACACCATGCGATCCGGTCTGCCCTTGTCGGAAACCGACTTCCGGCTCCAATCGTGGAGTATGCGATGACGGCGTACGACAGGGGCGTCCACGGTAATATCAGTGGACGGTCGAGTTTCTGAAGAGGTGAGGGTTCGGCGAGGAGTTCGTCAAGGGGATCCTTTATCACCCCTCCTGTTTAACCTGTGTTTCGACTACGCGTTTCGCAGTATGCCGCGGGAAGTTGGACACTCGTTGAGGGGAAGCACATCCAGTGCCTATCTTATGCCGACGACCTGGTCGTGCTCTCGAGCACTCGATTCGAGATGAACGTCGCGCTTAAGAACCTGCAGTCAACCTGCGGAAGCATGGGTCTGAAATTCGCTCCAGCCAAGTGCATGTCGCTGTCGTATGTTCCTGTGGGGAAGGAGAAGAAAGTGAGAAAGAAGGTCCTCACTGAGCCTTCCTTTCGCCTCGGAGGCGAATTTATTCGCCCTTCCACAGTGTTCACGCGATGGCGCTACCTTGGTGTGGACTACGATTCACATGGCGTTGTCCATGCTGAGACCCAGCTACAGAGGCTCCTTGAGCGTATTGGAAGAGCTCCCTCCGCTAAAGCCGCAACAACATCTGGAGCTGCTCGCGAATTACATCGTACCTAAGGTTTACCACTCGTTGGCCCTTGGGTCGGTGAATACCGGGCGGCTTCGGGCGCTGGACAGACAGTTGTGGCGCCATGTGCGAACATGGTTGCGGTTGCCCAAGAATACACCTACGGGCTACTTCCACGCCTCTGTCCGCGGCGGTGGCTTAGGTGTCCCCGCTTTGTCCACGGGAATTCCCTCGATGATCGTAGGGAGGATGGGCGGGTTGCAATCGTCTTCCTTTCCCACAGCCTGCGCCGCGGCCTCTGCCCCCCCGTTAGCAGGGCTAGCTCCGCCGTCATAGTAGACGCCCAGATGGTCTCCGGGAGCGTCGAACTGCGGCAGGCACATCAAGCAAAGGTTGCGAAGTACGCTGGCAACGGCGCACTCATCACGGGCGTGTCCGAACATCTACACGTTCCGGAAGGAAAAATCTCCACCCCCCTCTGCGACCATTTCATGGAAAGGAGTGTGGTGCAGAGAATCACTTAATTCCTTAAAAGATCTAGGCCTTAGTTCTGGTCTACTCTCAGGCGTGACTACTCGCGCCCTGCAGGGTAGTCATACGAACTCAACGAGTTTCAACCACACGACGCTGGTGAGGGGGAGAAGGTAGCGCACTGAAGGCCTCCGGGAGACCCTGCTTTCTTCTTTTGGAACGGGTGCTGCGTCCCGACTGGTCGCCTATGTAGCGATACACAGCGTGGCTCGGAACGCTTACAACATTCCCGACCCTAGTCCGTCGCTATGCACAATACTCCCGTCGGAATACTCGCACGCCCATTGGTGCCACACTTTTTCGTGATGTGGTTTACAATGATCATTTTTACACCGACTTGATGCATAGCATCCGTACTGGGAGGAGGGACACACCCGAAATATCTGCTATTCAATGTATGCGTGTTTATAAATAGGTTTAAAAGTACACTACAGTCACATCATGCAGCTCACGGTAAGTGATACGTGATAGCACAATTTTGTTTCTGCAAATTTACATACTCGACACGCGTGAGCACGGTTTCAGAGTTTGGCGGTGGTGTTTTTAGTGCAGATAGTGGAATTTAAACTGAAAATGGACGAAATTTTAATTGAAAACATGAAGTTCTGTATAATCACTCAACCCATGACAATAGCGATCAGCGTATGCGACAAAAACCCTGGGAAGAAATCGTCAGGGAATTAAAAATATCAGGTAAAGTCTAAGATTTTTATTGAAGTAAATAATTAATTAATCGTCAACGTGATGTATTATTACTCTACGAACCATTTGCCAAGGTGCAGCACCAGTAGGCGAATGAAAATATTCCTTAAAAGCCGCTTCTGGTGATCCTAATATCAGGTTTCAATGACTCTAAATATAACATGTTATGTAGGCAGCATGAGACCAGTACAACTTTATCAACTAAGTACGGCTGTATTTCCAAATGTCTGCGAAACACTCTCCAGCGAGCAACCAAAATACCGAAAGCGTTTTCTACTACGCGTCTAGCTCGAGATAAACGATAATTAAATATCTTATTGGGTTCATTTTCCCCTAAATGAAGTCTGCTGTACGGACGAAGCAAATAAGTTCTGAGTGGAAACGCTTCATCGGCAAGAATAACATGTGCCTGTGGTAATCTATTTATTTCGAGAGGCGCATTTTCAGGTACACCTAATGTTCCACTTCTGAGCTTTTTTTTGATGTCTGACTTCTCGAAAATTGCACCATTCCTACCATAAGAGCCAACGTCAATTGAGATGAACTTATAGTCGGCATCAACTAGTGCTATTGAATGATTTCCTTTGTAATTATAAAATGTAGAGCCTGCATTAAATGGTCACTGCATATAAATATGATTTCCGTCTATTGCAGCAATGCAATTTGAAAAATTCCATATTTGCATAGACATGAATGTCCATTTTTGCAGACCAATAACGGGCATTCACATTATAGCCAGTTGTGAGCAGCCAATGTTTTTAACATTTTTCATATTACCAACTTTGGCTGGTCATTAACGAGAATAAACAATAACTGCTGGAGAATGTTACTGATTATATACTATGTTCAGCAGGCTTGAATTTTAAATTACCATTGTCATAATCACATGGTCATTCGCGTTATTGACCGGTCATTGACAGGAATGTTTAATAAGCATTCTAATAAGCATGGTCATGCACCGGCTATTCATGTATTTTTGTTTATGCGTTTTTAGAATCAATTTGACCAAATATTACATGACGCCGTTGAATCCTCGGTTGTATCTTTACAAAAATGAGTTCTTCTTTGTAGGAATCCAACATGGAATAAAAATAAATACAGTAGAAAAAATATTCCCGTCATCCCGTCGTCATCCCCTGAAGTACTAATCAAAGAAATTTGTGTATTATCCACTGACGAAATTGACACGTATATTATAAAATTGAGAAATAACTATTGCATATATATTAACCAATTTATATATTTCGGTATAAATAATCATCAGATTGGAATTGAAACGATTCCAAGGTCAGGAAATCCAATTCATGGTAATCGTATTGTTGAATTAGGATATGTCCTTGAATGGGCAATGACTCTGCAGTATAACCATTCAAAAATTTGCAGTGGTGGTCGATTAAGTATTAAAGATGAAATACGAAGAGGGCGAAGTCTATGCAGCACTGTTATATTTCAGTGCAATATCTGTAATAACACATATTCATATGAAACAGAGAACCCTTCCCGAAAAAAGTCCCTTATAAATACTGGAGCCGTATGGGAAACTTTAGGCACTGGAAATTCATATGAACATATGTCGGAGTTTTTAAGTTGCATGGACATTCTGTCAATGCCTATCCATACGTTCTACGACCTAGAAGAAGAGCTTGGAAAGGTCAGATAATCATTTAATTTAATTTAAACAGTTTTGCTACAATAAATAACTAACATCTACTAATTTCAGACTTGGGAGGCTTCAATGTCAACTGCAATGGAAACAGCAGCAACTCGGGAAAGAGAGATTGCAATTGAAAAAAAAAACAAATATGCCCTGACGGTACTCCATGAATAGCAGGTTCCTGGAGCAAGCGATCCTATGGAACGGACTACAATTCGTTATCTGGCATGACTGCAATAATTGGAAAAAATACAGGCGAAGTCTTATTACTTGGGGTGAGAAACAGATTTTGCTCTATATGTAACCGAGACGAGAAAAAAGATGTCAATTTAAAGAAGCACCACATTTGTTACAAAAACTGGGACAAATCTGCACCCGCTATGGAAGCGGATATTATAGTAGAGAGATTTAATGCTAGTGCACATATGTACAATATGTACAAAATTTGAAATATGTCTGAGATGGGGAGTCTAGCGTATATTCCAAAATATTAGAAAAAGTGAATTATGGAAAGGAAGTAAGAAAGACCGAATGCAATAATCATGATTTGAAAAATTATGGGAAGCGACTAAGAAGTGCAAAAGGCGATAAACATATTAATGTAAGGGGAAGGAAACTACTAATTTTAAAAATTGAACTGAGATGGCTTTTACTTGATGACAATTCATTTATCAAAATAAATAAGAACTAAAGTTCAGATTTTCACGAAATTATATATTATGATATGACAATTGTTTCGACAACACCGTGTCTTTATCAAATGTAATATTTACAAACTACCTGCTACTATTTATACCGAAAGATGACCATAAAACCTTAATTAATGTTGTTGCGAGAATTTAAGTATTTAAATTGCAAGAGATGAGAAGTTTTGGAAAATGAAAATGTTGCCTACCTTGATCCAATTTTTATCGGGAATGTGTGGCACCAGAAAATATAAGAAATTATATAGGACAGGGGAAAAATGTAAAGATCCTCCATATATTTTTAAAGCGACGGAGGATCACGAATCAAGAAAAAAACAAAATAATATTTCAGCTAAATAGTTCCATCCACAACCCGGGGGGAGGGGTATTCAGAGGATTTGGGGACAACGACTAAGAAGTCAGAAAAAAGAGTATATTTCAAGTCTGTAGCAAGAGCCCTCCGTACGGGAACTGCCTCAGACTTCAGACAGCGCTCTGAAGAAGCCAGTATGATTGGCGAAACGTCAGCGACATTTACGCAGGAGAAATCCAGAATTGAATCTACAATACTAATTTTTTAAATAAAATATGTAGCAAAAGAAAATTTATTTAGATTTCATCATCTACAAACGGCAATAATAAACAACCGGCTATAGGTGGACGTAGATATCTGAATAATTCGAAAAATAACAACAACAACTCGCTTTTAGCCCTTTCCTAGGGAACCATCAAAATCGAACTCGCGCTGCCGATGCCGTAGACAGACTTGCTTACGATGGTTGCTATGACAACGGCCGAAGCAGGCACGATAAATACGTGAGCTAAAAATAGGCGCGAAGTTTCCGCTGCATAGGATAATTATGCGCGCGTTGCATGGGTTAAATTAAAAATTCAGTTTGGATTCGGAAGCAAATTTGTATGACGTCGTAGACTGCAAGGAAGTTGAGCTCCTTCTATTCCCCCAAAACCCCCAAACTTATTTCGTATTTATAGCATAGAAAAACAGTATTTTATCGAGTAAAGAAATATTTGATGAACATAGACATATTAACCGATTCTCTAAATAATCTAAAAATAAATAATAAATCTAACATCCAAGCCGCAAAAGAAATTGCTCATACTCTTCGTAACTATACAGGAAAAAGTGAACATTTAGAATCCTTTATAAACGCAGTTGACAAATTTTTCGACAGATATGGTAGAACAACAGATAACAGTTTAAGTGAATTTGTGTTTGCAGATAATTTGTTCGAAAGTTATTGACGAGTCTTGTGATTTTTTACTTTGCAGACCAGATCTAACTACCTGGCCGCAAATTAAAAACGCGTTACGTGAAAAATTCGGCGACAAAGTCGACCGGCGCGTTTTACAGCAGCAATTTATATTTTTAACTAGACATAAGAATGAAAATATGATCGACTTTCTATAAAGAATAAAAATTCTAAAAATGCGACTAAATTTAAAGATTAATTTAGACATTGAGATAGACGCACCCACTAAATTAGCACTGATAACTCAGAATGAAATAACCGGAGTCACAGTATTGATTTCTAATGCAAATTCAGAATTAAGAGCTTTAGTTACACTAACACAACCAAGAAATATTGACGAAGCAACCTCGCTAGTATTTAATCACTCGCTTTTCGAACAACAAATTAATATACGGTATCTTAAACATCCCAAGCCATTACAAAAACCAACACATCAACCACATAAACAAAATTTAAAAAAAAATTAACAAAGGAAGTTTTCACACCTAACAATTCCCACAAACCAACGAATAAACCTGAACCAATGTCGACTAGCAGTCGATTGAAATCAATAAAAAATCAGAATTTCAATTATAGATCCCCAAATTATTTTCAAAGAACAGGAAAACCCAATTTCACATTTCAAGAATCAACAAATGTAGAAACTGAGAATGTTAATGACATAAACCCTGAAAATTATTACAACCACAACAAACTAACATAAACAATCACCTTGACGAACAATACATTAACTACTCTAATTATTGGAACGAAAACAGCTTTCACCAATCTGAAATTTTTCACCTAACCGAGCCTCCGACAGACGAGTCATAGACATTAATAATTTAAAGTTCAATTCATTACCCTTTATCCAAATTTCCAATCCCCCTATAAAACTATTAATCGACACGGGATGTCACCCTTCCTTATTAGGACCCTTATTTCGCTAATCATTTTTAAATACGACACGACACCCCTATTATTACTTCTGATGGACAAAGTCGCACAAATTTTAAAGCAAACATTCCCCTTTTTAAAGAATTTCAACCCTTAGTAGGATCATTGGAATTTGTGTTATACAACTTCCACGATTAATTTGACAGTATAATTGGAATACGCGATTTACGGAAATTAAAACTAAATATTGACGTTCACAATAAAGTTCTATACAATTCAAAAACCAAAATCGCATTAAATATAGGCAAGAATTTAATATACAAAAAATTGAAATTCCCGCGTTAACCACAATTCTAAAACAAATCAAGACTAAACTACCCGATTGTGAAATTATAATCCCAGACTTAGACAATAACACTATTACAATACCCAGTTTGTTAATAAAAATTGAAAACGGAACAACTACGTTAGAATTTCGAAACCCTACACAGCGAACAAGGCTTATACAAATAGATGAAGACTTTTTAAAGCCTTTTGCCAAACGCTATAACGAAGAAAGGTACGAATGTTTTAATATAGAGCAACTAATACCCCAGCAAAAACCAGGAAGCAATGATTTTGATTTTTCTCTTATTCGAACCGATCATATGAACCACGAAGAAAGAAACGCGATTAAAAATATTTTATGTAAGTACAAAGAAATTTTACATCAACCCAACGAAAAAATAACATTTACTAATAAAATTAAACATGAAATAAAAACAACAGACGATACACACAAAGTGCTACAGATATCCTTTCATCCACAAACCCGAAGTCCAAAAACAAATAGCCAAAATGTTAGACGATGGTCTTATCAGACCGTCACAATCCCCTTGGAGTTCTCCCATATGGATTGTCCCCAAGAAACTAGACGAGAGCGGTAAACAAACTCCCAAACATTACCGACATCCTTGACAAACTAGGCTGTTTCCAATATTTCACTCCCCTCGATCTGGCGTCGGGATTTCATCAAATCAAAATGCACCCGGATTCCATTCCTAAGACCGCCTTCAATGTCGAAAACGGACATTACGAATACGTCCGAATGCCCTTTGGTCTCAAAAACGCTCCGGCAAGTTTCCAAAGAGTAATGGATGATGTCTTAAAAAATCTGCAAGGAAAAAATTGTCTAGTCTACATGGACGATATCATCATCTTCTCTACGTCACTACAAGAATACATCAATAATTTAGTTGAAGTGTTTGAAAGATCAAAAGATGCAGGTTTGAAAATTCAACTGGATAAATCTGAGTTTCTCTGCAAAGCTGTTGAAATCCTAGGACAAGTCATCACCCAAGAAGGCATCAAACCCAATGCTAAGAAGCTAAAAGCAATCGAGAAATTCCCTGTCCCTAAAGAAATAAAATCGTTTAATCGTTACTATCGAAAGTTTATAAAAAGTTTCGCCAAGTTAAGTAAGTCATTAACTAACAGTCTAAAGAAAAATCAAAAGGTAGAACATACCCCGGAATTTCTTAATTCATTTCATACATGTCGTAAAATTTTAATGAACGGTCCCATTCTACAATACCCCGACTTTTCCAAGCCATTTAATCTGACAACAGATGCATCGAACCTAGCAATAGGCGCTGTGCTCTCTCAAGGTTCCATAGGCGATGATCTCCCAACCGCATATGCTTCTAGAACCCTTAATCCGGCTGAGATTAATTACAGTACAGTCGAAAAAGAACTTCTAGCCATTGTATGGGCCGTCAAATATCTTCATCACCATATCTCTACGGTACAAAATTCAAGATCATTACTGGCCACAAACCCCTTCAATATCTATTCTCCATGAAAGATCCCAATTCCAAATTAGTCTGTTGGTGATTAAAACTTGAAGAGTACGACTACGACATCGTTTACAAAAAAGGTAAAATGAATACCAACGCCGGCTCCCTTTCCCGAGTCGAAATTCATCCATTCGAACTCGAAGATGATATCTATGATGATAATCTAGATAACATATCCATAATTAACCACACAGAAACCACAGACCTTCCAAATCCCAATGTTAGCGACATAGACCACCTCTTAAAATTAGATGACTCCGATACCAAAACGACACCAAAAATAATTATACACGAAAATATAGTTATAAAACCAGGTACTTCAAAAAATCCACAACCTAAAGAAGGTGATGACAACGAAATAATACACTCTAGTAACGAGGACCCCAATATAGGCGCTCCTTACACTTAAAAGTGTATAAATACCTTTAAAAACCAAATTATTATTTCCAAAGCAAAAAATCCCGATCACTATAAAATGACAAAAGAAAAAATATTTGAAAAATCTAGAATACACATCACTGTTACAGAATCCGAAGTTTCTCTAATGGATTTCATTAAAGAAAATATGGTACCAAAACAGACTTATTGCATTCATTTTAAAGACAAATCCATAGGACCAATATTTATCAGAACCGTCCAAAAATATTTTCACAATAGCTCATTTAATTTAATAATATCCAACTTACCATTATCAGATATAATAGATGAGGATGAACAGAGATTGAAATTACAACATTATCATGAAACAAAAACAAGTCACCGTGGTATTCAAGAAAATTTAAAAGCAATAAAAAGAATTTATTATTGGCCTAAAATAGATCAAGATGTTAAATACATGTGAAATCTGTCAAAAAACAAAATACGAAAGACACCCAACAAAGTTAGTTTTCAAACCAACTCCATTGGGACACGAACCTTTCGAATGGAAGAACGAAGTAGTTCAAGGATTATGCAAAATACACCATACCGAAATTCACTATAATACCCTTTACAACCCGAATAGTAACAGCCCAGTTGAGCGGTTTCACTCAACATTAAGCGAAACAATTTTTACTTTAAAAAACTCTAAACCAAATGAATCTATAGAAACTGTTATCAACTACGCTTTGCTCTCTTATAACAACTCTATTCACAGCTCCACAAATTATACCCCGTTTCAAATTATTCGCGGTAGACTAGATTATCGATACCGTTTTGAAATCCACGAAAAAACAAAAATGACCCAATACATTCAAGATCATACAGAAATTCTGAAAATCATGAAAGAATTAATTAAAGCAAGAACCAAAACAAGTGTCTGATTTGTGGTTTTCAATGTATTTAATTGTGTCTATAAATTACGGCGGTTTAAAAAGTGGTCGTCAGTAAAGTGAGTAAAAACATGGAACCGAAATTCGTGCAAGTATTTTTAAATAATTTATTTATTGTTATTGTGTGTTAATAAAGTTGGCATATTTTATTCCTAACATATGAGGGGACAAAACTATTACGTTTGAAAAACAATTATCATTTAGATATCATAGTTAGGTTAGGTTATTTTTTGCGTTACCGGTATGGTAGTACCGCTAGGCCGATACACTACCTAGTTATACGAGGTGTGTTCAAAAAGTATCGCGAATTTTGAATTTTCGCGGGTTACGTATATTCGAATTTCGAATTTTTTGTGGCGTTATGTTGGTACTCATGTCTCTCATTTATGCCGACAAGCTCGGCCATTTTGAATGTTCATTTAATTGTTGACAGCTGCTTTGCTTGCACGTGTTTTGGATCGTCTTCGATTTTTACCTATTAAAAAAAATGGATCAAAGAACCTGTATCATATTTTTTGTGAAAACCAAATTAAGTGCGCGGGTGCATTCGGAATCTTGACTGTGGCATACGGAGAAGCTACCTTGGACCGAAGCAACGTTTATCGGTGGTACAAAATGTTCTCAGAAGGCCGAGAAGATGTGAACGACCAAGAGCGTGCCGGACGCCCGAGCACTTCAACAACAGACTAAAAAATTAATGAAGTGGGGAAAATGGTATTGGCCAATCGTCGAATCACCGTTAGAGAAGTTGCTGAGGACCTAAACATATCGATTGGCTCGTGGCATTCGATTTTTATCAATGATTTGTGCATGAGACGGGTCGCCGCGAAATTCGTACCAAAATTGCTCAATTGTGACCAAAAACAGCATCGCATAAACATTGCTAATGAGATGTTAAACTCTGTCCGCGACGACCCAAATTTGCTCCAGAGTGTCATAACTGGTGACGAATCGTGGGTTTATGGTTATGACGTGGAGACCAAAGCTCAATCATCTCAATTGAAGCTGCCGCACGAATCAAGACCGAAAAAAGCGCGCCAAGTTCGGTCGAATGTGAAAGTTTTGCTGACAGTTTTCTTGGATTGCAGGGGCGTGGTGCATCATGAGTTCTTGCCACAGGGAAGAACGGTCAATAAGGAATAATACCTGCAAGTTATGCGCAATTTGCGCGAAGCAATCCGCTAGAAACTCCCGGATTTGTGGAAGAACAAAAATTGGGTTTTGCACCACGATAACGCCAATGCTCACACATCATTGCTTGTGCGCGACTTTTTGGTCAAAAACAACACACTAATGATTGCCCGGCAACACCGTATTGCCCAGATCTGGCCCCGTGACTTTTTCTTGTTCCTTAAACTGAAGAGGCTCATGAAAGGACAACGTTACGCTTCTCTTGACGAGATAAAGATGGCATCGAAGGAGGAGCTGAAGAAGATAAAAAAAAGGATTTTTTGAAGTGCTTCGAAGATTGGAAAACAAGTGTATAATATCTCATGGGGATTACTTTGAAGGGGACAAAATAGATATTCATGAATAAATAATTTTTGAAAAAACACAAAATTCACGATACTTTTTGAACACACCTTTGTTGTGTCAATCTTCTGGTTCATTTGAAAGAACAAGGATATGGGGCAACCGGAATGATGAGAGTCAACAGAATTAATAAAAAAATCTCACTACCTAATAAAAAAACCTTTGCAAAAAATGCTAACAAAGGAGATTTTGCCTTAATAATCGACAAAAATAGCGGCATTATATTTGTAAATTAGTTAGATAACAATGTTGTTACCATGGCCTCTACCTCCTGTGGAGTAGCCCCAATTAGTCAAGTGAAAAGGTACTCCCGCGTTGAAAAAAAAACACACAAGTCAATAGATTAAACCTTATTCGAAAATATAACAATGGGATGGGGGGCACAGATCTTATGGATCAAAATATTTCGCGGTATAGAATTTCGATGAGGAGCAAGAAGTGGTGGTGGTGTATATTTAGCTGGCTTATTGACGTTTCAATTGAAAATGCTTGGATAATTCGCAAAAAATCGGGAGGCAATTTATGTCAACTTGAGTTCAGGCGTGAAATTGTAATGTCCTTCCTTCAACGCCATGGAAAACCTAGTAAAGGCCCGGGTCGTCCAGCAATATCCCAAACCAACCTAACGTTAAACAGAGTAGCCGATGATATCAGGTATGATGGAAAAGAACACCTTCCCATCCGAATCCCGAATAACAAAAGGCGACGTTGTGCAGGAGAAGGCTGTTCTCTAGTGGACGTACCATGTGTAATAAGTGTGAGGTTGGTCTGTGCGTTGATTGTAATTTGATTTTTCACTTTCCGTAACCTTGTTATCTGTGCGATTCTGCTATTTTTTGTAATGTGCTTAAAGAAAAACTCTGTTTATTATTATAGCCGTTTATAAGCTAATAAAATTTCATTATTTTTAAAATTTACCTTTTACCTGTTACTTTATGTAAAGCCTAGCGTTATCGTATGGTAACATTATATTTCTACAAATCTGAAAGAAAATTCAGTAAATGCATAGAAATTTTCATATTAGGATGAGCCTAGAAGCATATATTTCAACAAAAAACAATCGCTTTATAAAAAAAATGAATTCGGGCTAATATGGGTTAATCAAAATTAGCAAACTGAAGTAAACATTGACCCAACGCAAGATCTTTATAAACTAATAAAAAGAGACGCTTCAGAGAAAAAGACTAAAAATCGTTATGAAAAAGTAGGAAACCCCGTAATAACCACTGACAATAAAGTAAAAATAAATTCAAAAACCTATCATAAGAAGATACTAAAACCACAAAGTATTGTTTCAGAAAAACGAAATGTTTCGTCTCGTTATGCTCTTCGGACTAGTCCAAGCATTAGAAATAAAAGAAATTAAGAACTCAATTCTGCATGTACATTTAGGACAGTCACACATCATAACGAAAAAACATACATTCCTATACCACGTAAATCTCGCTAAACCTGAACAATCCCTCCTTCAAATAAAAAATTCTTTAACCGAATTAGAAAACACAATCAACAAACAAGAAACTGCAAACCACATTTCGATATTTTTAATACGTAAAATATTAAACGCAAAAATCTTAACTGAAACAATGATTAATAAAATCGACTCATTTTTCGAAACAAACAGATCCAAAAGAGGATTAATTAATGCAGTAGAAAACATTCAAAAATGGTTGTTTGGTACATTAGATTCTGAAGATGAAAAACATATAATCTTCAATTCAAGATGATTTAATAAAACAACAAAGCCTCCTCAAACAAATTTCGAACACATACAGTAGTCATTTCCAAAGGTTAAACGAAAACCAGGTAATTTTAGAAGGACAAATAAAATATTTGTCGGAAGAAGTCAACGAGATTTATAAGTCTAGAAAAAACATTCTCACTTTCAAATTTAATTGACAATTTGTTCATACAACTTCAAATAATTCAACATACACTAAGTAATCTAGAAACAGCAATTTCATTTGCAAGACTAAACGTTCTTCACAACTCCATAATAGGACCCCATCAAATTAAAACCGTAGTTTCGAAACTGACTAAAATATATGGAGCAAGTCGAGTGGCAACATTAAAACAAATATTAAGCTATTACTCTTTATTTTCAACGCAAGTAATCATTAACGACAAGATATTATTATTTAAAATCCATACTCCTATAGTGTCATCCCAATACAAACTATTTCAAGTTTATCCTATCCCAATACATAATCTCGCGATTATTCCCGAACAACCCTACTTTTTGCTCAACATAGACGATTATTGGACAACTACGCATCAGTGGAAGACCGGCATTTCTGTCTAAACAAACATCAACCACGCCTAGCCGAGATCATAAGAATAGACAAAAACTTATGTCCCGCGACAAAAATGTATTTTACAGAAACTACAGTCACCCAAATCAATTCAGGAGAAGTCCTGATAATTCCAGCCACCGCAACGACGATACAATCACATTGTGACGTCAAAGGCAGCAAACAATCCATTCTGTCCCTTGAAAAATGCGAAATCTCGGTTAATGGTAAACACTTCCAAGCAGATCAAACAACGCATGAAGAATACGTCTTCGACCTACCTAAAATGGAGACTCCACGACTGGACAAAGACAGGAAAGAAAAAACCTTTCAAATAAAACGCATAAACGTAGAGTCCAGGAAGGGAGGAGTTATGTAGTTAGAAATCCTCATATCAGCTTTCACTATTACTTATCGACACATTGGCATACAAACAAACATACTTTCTAATGACATATTTATTAGCTTTAGATGACCTATTTCTGTATAAAAGCGTTTCGCGCTTTATCCTGTCAAGCATTAGTGTTACTGAAGTACTTGTGTTAAGACGAGTAGTTGTAAACCTAATCTCAATAAACTTTTTTTTGAAAACCAAGTGTCACGACTAAAAAACGTAACTCAAGCCAAATGCACATTCAACACTTTTCCTAGAACCTTAAAGTCTGTAGTTGAATATTCTTTTAGAGTTAGTTAAGATTCTTCTCGGGTATGGTCGCATTATATTTTTATTTAGTGGAAAGGCTTCATCTCCTACAAAAAATATTGGTAATGTGGCATTGTTCTCATCATTTGGTAAGACGGCAGCAGCTGGAATGTTCAATTTATCTTCAGCGAGAGCGCGATGAAAATCGGAAGATTTTACTACACAACCATCATATATAGTTCAAAGTATCTGTCAGATATTTCTTTCCATTGCTCTATTGTAGGTAATGCCATATATTGCGGTTGAAGAACTATACATATTTTCTCAGCATTATCAGCAATAATGCCACTTATCGTTGAAATTCCTCGATAAAATTTAAAGTGAAGGGCCGTAAATGTTATACCAGTTGCTAGAAATCTGAAAATGAAACAGAAAAAATATTTGATAAATTGAAATGACAATATTCAATATCTAAGATTAATTATTATTATTAAGATTTAATTTATTCCGCGGGTACCAAATTTTTGGTACGCGGACCAAATGACCAGTAATGACGTCACACAGACCTTTTTGTAATTTCGCGACGTTTTTGGTCCGCGTACCAAACATTTAGTACCCGCGGTGTAAACTAGGCTAAGTATATTAATTTATTAACACTTCAAAATTCGAATTAAATATCCATTTGCATCCATACTTTTTGTTTTAGCATCTGAATGCAAAAAAGATGGAAGGTCCTTCGAGGTAGTCTCACAAGATACATGAAACAGTGTACTGGAAAAAGTGGAGAATCAGCGAAATAAAAAAAATATTTATGGGATATAATGCAATTTGTTTGAAACTGAGAACTTCAGTACAGGCGGCGATGGAAATGACTAACCGGTCTTGAAGAACAACCCTTTGATCATCCGGAAACAGATTTAGTGGATAGTGATTTACAAACAGCGTCACGTACATCGAGTAGATCCCCAACGAAAAGGAAGGCTCCACCCAAAACTCCAGTGGATGAAATGGAGCATGCTATCGTTAAGTATCTCTCTCAAAGAAGTGCACCATAACCTGAAAACCCAGACATAGATTTTTTTAAAAGCATTCTTCCCGATGTTGGTACTCTAGATGCGTCGGAGAAATGAAAATTCAAGTTAAAAATACTGCAGGAATTAGATGATATGTTGCAAAAGAGAATACATCAGCAGTAGCGAGTGCTTCGAGTTGTGTTTAATGACACGCAGACTAGGGAATCTGTAATAGCGGCATGTAATGATTTATCAACAAATACATCAACGAATCAAAATAACAATGATAAGCAAGACACGAGGCACGTATATAACAACCGTGATAACAACATTCAGGTTGGCCACTTCATCCCGATTGGACCTGGTGCAAGCATGCTTGCTGATGAAGGCAATTATTCACCAAATTATCAGCCTGGTTTTGAGGGTAATTCACCTAACCAAAATTAACTATCGCATTTTGCACCTAAATAAGAGTTTATGATTTGTAAAATTTTTTAGAAGTATACATAATAAATTATATAGCTAATGTTTTAGTATTTTCCTGTTTTTATATTTTAACTTAGCAAAGTTTGCAAGACTGCACTTCCACTGGGTGGTGCGAATTATGGTCAACTTATATGGTTTTCTATAGTTTTGAATGTATACTGGTGAGCATAAAAAACTAGGACAAATGTGAGAAGTAAGCACTCCCTAATTTTGACAGAACTATATTTAAAGTGCATTGGTACTGTCAAAATTAGGGAATGTTTACTTCTCACATTTGTCTTAGCTTTCTATACTCGCCAGTGTACCTATATGTATCAAAAGGATTTCAACGAGCAAATTCGATCATTTTTTGCTCCGGCCACCGGCGCAGTGCAGTCAAATTGAACTAGCTCAACTAGCTGTAACTTAATAGGTACTTACCTCAAAAATATAAGTAGTCTTTCCTCTACAGAAATAGCTCTTCGATAATTCGTGTCCTGCATTACTGGTTTCATTAAATCAACAAGCTTCTTGAATGTTTCCATTTCCATCCTGTAGAAGTTTCGAAATTTTTGAGGATGAACTTGTAGCTGCTGCGATACAATGACATCGAGTTTATCGTCGCATTTCCTTCGACGTCAACAAAACGCAAAAAAAATCTTAAAACGAAACCAGAATCTAAATTTTCGATGGGGGAGAGTGCGGCATCACCCCGCATGACTTCAATCACCTCCCTGTATATATATAGACACTCCATAATTTCATTTTGTCAGTATGTTATACTTTGCGTCCGGAAGCGGCCTCGTTAATACGCTGATAAATTACCTTTCGAACTACACCTTCCCGATTATCAATTTTGCGGACCAGGGACGAAATTGAAAAAATGGCTTAGTCGTGGCGATAGCGGCGTGAATTCTTTGGACGTGGCGTGTAGGGAACACGATATTGCTTATTCGCAACACCAATCGCTAGAGAAGCACCACAAAGCGGATAAAGAGTTGGAAAAGCGTGCGTGGGAGCGAGTAAAAGCGAAAAACGCGAAGTTTGGTGAAAAAGCGGGGGCGTTCCTTGTCACTTTCACAGTTAAGGCCAAACGCAAGCTCGGTTTGGGTCAACCAAAGCAGCGGAAGCAGCAGCAGAAACGTCGTCGCTCGGCGCTAAAAAAAAAGAAGGCGGGTGGACGCAAGAAAAATAAAGTATCCCCCGCAACCAGCGTAGCCCCGTTTCCTTTCGACAGGGAACCGCGCAATGGAAAGATCGAGAAAACAGATCGGGGTTATTTCTGAAAAGGAGTCCGAGCGGCGGATTCGGTCTCTACCTGAAGAAGCAAAAAAACTTCCTATAAAGCTGCCCAGAAGAGCCCTATACGATGTCGATTACTTTAGGGGTGTCTTTATGCGGGACACCTTACCCGAACGAATCACATCGAAATAATGTGGTATAGTTAATTTGGACTTGAGTCGAAATCGAGGAACTCACTGGGTAGCCTACAAGAAGATGGGTGGAAGAAGGGTAACGGATGTCGACTATTTCGACAGTTTCGGCAACCTAAGACCGCCCGTCGAATTGAAATACTTCGGCGGTAATCGCGTCAACATCTACTACAATCACGACCGATATCAAAAATTTACACAGTACAATTGCGGTCATTTATGCTGGCGCTGGCAATTTCTCTATAAAAGTCAGTGAGCGCGCGCCTCCTCTCAAAAGAGAACACGTCCGTCATCTTTACGTTGAAGGGACACAGTTCGGTTTTGTCCGTCGACTTTGTAAACCGACCAGGACCTCTCTGATTATTTAGAAAAATATGGCTTTCTGCCGGTGAGTAGCGGGGGCGACGACGACGACGTGTCTCTTACTCAGATCGATCCGGTCAGTTTAGAGCAAGCGTTAATGGATTTTCAGGAATTGTACAATCTACCAATGGACGGTACTCTAAACAATGGGACTATAACGCTAATAAAAAGCCCCCGCTGCGGAATAGAAGAAAATGCTTTCACAATCGCCAATGCGGTATGGAATAAAACGACTTTAAATTGGTATGTTCAAGCCTCGGCACCCTGGCAAAGGGTTCGATTATGGACCATCGCCAACCAAGTTTTCAAAATTTGAAGTTCCGTTTCCAATTTAGAATTCGATTACAATTACATGAAGCCCGATATTCTGATTCTAATCGCCGATAAATCGTACGAACATAAACAAAGCGTAATATGTCAAGGCAACGAATCATGTAGTTATAAATTTGACGGAAAAGGTCAAGTTTTGGGTCACGTATTTTTTCCCAATACAAATCAAAAGTGTGTGGAAATCCATTTGGATAAAGAAGAAAACTGGTATTTTGGGAACGATGTGCCTGCGCCCGCACCACAAACGAGTTTGTATACCGTGCTATTACACGAAATCGGGCATACCCTCGGTTTAGGGCATAGCAATGATCCCACGTCCATTATATATCCAGTTTATGACATTGCGGGAATTCACCGTTTGTATGGAGACAAAACGACCATATCAGTGTCGCCATCGACGACGACGACGACAACTACATCGAAAAGCGGCACAAAAACAACAAAAGTTACTCTGTCACTACCACCACCACCACCACCAGACTTGTGTAATGTACATCCGGAAAATTTTCTAATCACTTTGAACCATCATATGTACGTGTTTTACGATAAATGGTGTTGGATATTACGCCTAGGTGATATCCACACACCGAACCAAAACGAATAGCCGAGGACGTTCCCATGGACAAAATTTTCCACATCTATCAAAGACCCAACGGACAACTCGTGGCCATTGCGGACAATTTATTTTATGTGGTGGACTTTCCTAGTTTTAGGATAGAACGTAAAGCGGACATCGAGAACCTGGGCGTTCCGCAAGATAAAAAAATTAACGCAATTTTCAGCACATACTCCGGTAGAACTTTCATCCTTTACGATGATAATTATTTCAACGAATTGGACGAGTGCAGTTTGCGTCCGAAAGGTCACATCTTTGTAAACGAATTGTTTGGTCCGATTCCGCAGGGCGTGAGCAGCGTGTTTCGCTACAACAACGGACATTTATATTTTTTCAAAAACAAAACCTATTACGAGTACAACGAATTTTTAAATAAATTGATCAACGCAGGACCCGTGGATTTCAGTCTATTCATCATCAATTGTCCACACGAGAGAGTGTTCCAACAGATTAAAAATTTGTTAATGAAACTGACGACTGGGGGGGACCACGATGGATAAAATACTGTTGGGTCATCCGACGAACTTGAACAGCGAAGACCTGAAAGTGCTCCCTGCATAATACCTCATAGAACGGGTGAGACCCTACGAATTGTTAAATATGTGGCACAAATTACCGGGAAAACATCAATGCAATTTTGAACTACAAACTCATCTACCGTGTTTTGTGCATTACAACCGGCCTGACAGCAGAACCCATATCGACGGACCGGCTCTCTCGCAAAATAGGTGTTTTCATTGTTTGAGCCCTATAAAAAACCGCTGACGACGTGGTGATCAGTGTCATTCGAGAACGCGATGGCTACGCTAAACGCCAAGTTTATTTTGTTGTGCACATCAGTGCAAAATATGTTTTATATTCACAAACCCAGCGGAGTAATTGAATCATATGTGTGTTTCAAAAACGGCGATAATCGTAATTTTTCCTGTTCATGGCCGGACACCTGGACGCAGATGCATCTGGCGGCGACGGACGGCAACCTGCTTGACACTAAGTTGCCAATGAGTGCGATGCTAAAGTTCGTTTGGTTTTCTCCGATCGCAGTTATTTGAAAATAAGACTTTCATTGCTTTGCTTTTAAGCTCATCTATAACGAAAGTAGAATACTTCAATTCAATATTGACAATTTTTTTCAAGAAGGCGTTGGTTTGGGAGGGTGGGGTGGCGGCTAACACTTGATCGCTGAGATAACACGGAGTCAAGTATCGTTTGGTCAATTAAGTGACTTGATCACACACACGACTCAGGCGGTATTTAAACAATCGAAACCTTTTATACTGTATTCCGACAGGTAATGCGGAGCAAGAGAGAAAGTCCGACGGAGATTTCGCTTAACACGTTCACTGCGAATGTCGCGCATCGGCGACATACGCGTCCCCATTCCAATGCGGTCGTCGCCAATGAGCGACATGTGTATGTGATTTTGTTATTCGACCGCGTCTCCCAAAGCTTTGTTTAAACGAGTCCAAGGCGTTACTCATCGCGTTGGTAATTTCATTTTTAACGCTGCCGCACACCGATCCGGTTTAAAGCCAGACGACGCGATCTCACCCGCTGCCACATTCTGTTTGCGGCGGTCCATACCCTGGGCACTCTCCGAAATATTTCAGACCGTGTTAATTGCTTACATCCCGCCAGAGGCGCTGCAAACAGATGAATTTTGACAGAAAAATGGTTTAAATTTAAAATTCGCATCCTTCCGCATCTATGGTCCGTGCTCGCCGGGTATTCACATTGTGAAAATGACTAGTTTTGCGTAGTAGTGAGTGTTTTTGGATTTTTTGAACATTTTGTAGTTGCAGTGATTTTGCTTCTTTGATAATAATATCATAGGTAAGTACAACTAAAAGCATAAAAGCAGCACTTTCTTAGTCTCATCTCAATCTTAATTTTATCGGTAGTCTTAATTTTAATTTAATTTAATTTTTGCTATAATTTATATTGGGCAAACAGGTAGGTCCTTCAAGAAACGCATTAACAAACATAAAAGAGCGTTTAAAAACAATAGTCTAGATTCTAATTATGCTACACACTTAAACATAGAAAAACACATTTTAGACGACAATTTTGATATTTTACATACAGCCACAAAAAGTAGAAAATTAAATTTATTGGAAGCCATGAAGATTAACAAAATGAACCATTCAAATGTATTGCTTAACGATCAATTAGATTTAAATACCTCTCCTTTATTGAACTGAAATTCTCATAACATTAATTAAGGTTTTATGGTCATTTTTCGGTATATATAGTAGCAGGTAGTTTGTAAATATTACGAGTCAGTAGTGAATTGGTTACGCCGAATAGTGAAAATTCTCTTGGCGAATTTTTTGGTTTGGTGGGAGCGCCAAATAGTCGAAATTTTATTTCGCTTGCTTGGTGGGAACGCCGAATGCCTTGATTTTTGCCGGGCTGCTTTTCTAGTTTGGTGGCAGCGCCAAAAGTGTTAATAATCACATAAACGGTTCCAACGGCAGTGGAAGTGCCGAAACTGTCAATAAAGAATTCGCTTGTCCTTTTTAGGACATTAAACAAAAGTGAGGAAAAGAGACATTTCCACGGAGCTGGAACGTCTAAAGCTAAGTTATAATTTAGAGCACTCAAAAATTGACAAACGTGCGAGTGGCAACGAGAACAGTGCGATAATCCAAAACAAAGAGCGGAAAAAGGAGGACAATACAAAGATGGAGGACTCCTCGGACGGAGAAGTCCGAAAAAGGAGTAGGACTAGAGAAAAAATGCAGCGGTTGAAATTAAGGGCCGAGCAAGCGGAAGCTGACTTCCAGGAGCTCAAAGAACTGAATCAAAAGATGATGGCAACCGTTGAAGACTTAAACCGAAAGATTGGGCAACTCCTGGAAGAATTGGCAGCCGAACGGGCCGAAAAGCGAGCTATGATGGCCTCGATGCGCCAAGAAGCGTAGAAAGATTTAATGCAAGACACCCATAAAGAAAACAACCACCATTAGTGACGACGAGTTCCCAGTCGTCGGAGAGTGGGAAACTCAAAAAAGAAAGAAGAAAAGGACGCAGGGAGGCAGAAAGGAGGAATCCGGCCCCAAAAAAGGAGTGATTAACGAAAGAACACCTACCCAACCTGCACCTAACTGGCCGCGTCACAACAATAGAGCATTGACGCAACATCTAGAGGAAAAGAAGGAGCCTGCCTTACCACCGGTGACCATAAACGCTAAACACAATTGGGCAGCCATCTCCGGCGCAATAAAGAACGCGAAGATAAAGTACAACAAGGCCAGGTCCGTGAAGGACGGCATCAAGGTGTACCCGGAGACCACCGAAGACTACAGGAACCTAATCAAATTCCTCAACGCCCACAATGACGAGTATTACACCTACGCATTGAAAGAGGAGAAAAAGACCAAGATGGTCATAAAGGGCCTCTTCAAAGAACTACCCCTCACAGAGATCGAGGAAGACCTGAAAGCACAAGGCATCGAAGATGCAAAAGTAGTACAGCTACTCAAGAAAAAGAGGGGAGAGAAACTGGTCTCCGAGTTCTTAATTGTGACGACTTCCAATGAAGACATAAAAAAGATTACAAATATTTGCTCCTTGAAGGTCACGCTCAAGGAGCCAAATAAAACCAGCGAGATACCTCAATGCCACAGGTGCCAAAAGTTTGGCCACGGCCAAAGCAGGTGCACCTTCCACCACAGGTGCGTCAAGTGCGGCAAAGACCACCCCACCCGGGAATGCACCATTCCGTCGGCTCCCAAAACAGGGAACGTGAAGTGCGCGAACTGCGGTGGACCCCATGTAGCAAGCTACAGGGGTTGCCCCAGTGTCCCCAAGACCGACGCCCAAAAGCAGAGGGAAATCCAAAGAAAACAAACTCCCCCCGCAAGGCAAGAACCACAACCACCCAGACAGGCTCCAACCCAACAACCGAGGCAAGTCACACCTTAAATTCAACAGCAGGATATCACAACCATCCTGGCGTCGCTCCCAGCCATTCTACTGAGATGAGCCCCCCAGTAAATGGCCATACAAAGCAAACCCACGTCTTTGAGAGCGACATCGTGGAATATACGGGGCATACGAAGAATATCTGGCAGAATATGACGTAGGCATACTAGGGCTACAAGAGACACTCATAAGAGGCGTGACGAACATCAGAATCCACAACTACGTCATATACAGAAAAGACAGCCCAAACGGAAACGTCCGAACAAACGCAGGAATCGCGATACTAGTGAAGGAATCACTAGATCACGTATATTTAGGAATTCAAAACACCGGACTGGACGCCATCACCATAAGAGTGAACATGAGGGACGGAACCACGCTCGAGATCACCACTGGATACAGGCAAAGTACTGTCAACATCACGGCAGAAGACAATGATGGGAAGAGAATCCCAAATAATAATAGGAGACTTCAACAGTGACGCCAGAAGCTGGAACAGCAGGCAGTACTGTCCAAATGGAAGAATATTGGAAGCCGAGGTAGCAAGAAATGGAGGAACGGCCATCGGACCGGACGAGCCGACCCATTATCCTGACAACACAAACAATCGCCCTGATGTGATTGACATAGCCATAATCAAGAACCTGCGGATGCCCTACACCATAGCAACGATGAACGAAGGACAGTCAGATCACATGCCAGTGATGCTGACACTAGGAAACAGCGATGAAATAACGGAAAGCAAGTACAAGGTAAGAAGGATGGACTGGAAAGCGTTCAAGGAGAAATGCACACAAAGGATTAGCCTGGCAAGAAGACTCGTAACAAGACAAGACCTGGACGAAGAGCTCGCCACCCTGGAAGGCACGATCCTGGAGGCCTACGAGGACTCAACGACCACCGAAATACGGAAAAAAGATAAAAGAATAGGCGGACCACTCCCTCTACATATCGACAGAAAAATCAGAGGTCGGAGAAGACTCAGAAGAATCTATTGGAAAAATAGAACTGAGCAAAACAGAACAGCCCTGAACCGAGCATCTAACCAACTCAAGGAGATGCTACGTGAGCACAGAAGCAGACAATGGAAAAGAAAAACCGAAGAACTCACAACCGGGACAACACTATGTGGAGAATGCAAAAGGTATTGCGGAATCCCAGGACCACGATTCCGCCAATACACGGAGAAAATGGTCTAGCATATACCAGCTTAGAAAAAGCGGAAGCATTCGCGGACTGCTTGGAGCGCGAATGCAGGACAAATACCGAAGAAAACGACGAAACCGAAGAAATAGAACGCAGAATGGCCAGAGCAGCAAGGGAGGTTAGAGAACAGGATGACAGTGAGGAAGTCGCTGATCCAATAACCCCTAAAGAAATACTTGCGCATATAAAGAACTCCAGAACGAGAAAAGCTCCAGGACCGGACGAAGTGACCAACATAATGTTAAAGAACTTACCAAGAAAAGGTTTCGTGGCAGTCACCAATATAGGCAACGCAATCCTCAGGCTGAGGTACTTCCCCGACGCCTGGAAGGAAGCCACGGTGACCATGGTTCCCAAACCAAAAAAGAACATAACTTTTCCACAATATTACAGGCCTATCAGTCTAGTAAGCAGCATGAGCAAGATCATCGAAAGAGCCATCCTCACAAGAATTAAGACCTTCAGGGAGGCAATGCAGGTACTACCTGAAGAACAGTTCGGGTTCAGGGCAGGACACTCCACCGAAATGCAACTTCTAAGACTCGTCGAACAAGCCGCAGAAGGCATCGAAAGACAACAAGCAACAGGATTGGTATTAGTAGACACAGAGAGAGCCTTCGACCGAGTCTGGAAACAAGAACTCGTGGGAAAGATGAAGACCATAGGATACCCCAACTGGATTTGCAAACTGACGGATTCCTATTTGAGGAATAGGAGGATCCAGGTGAAAGTAGGGAAAGAAAAATCGCAACCGAGGATCTTGGAAGCAGGAGTCCCACAAGGAACGGTGTTATCTCCCCATCTCTACACGATATTTACCCACGCCGTACCGAAGCTCCAAGGAACCGAACTTGGACTGTACGCAGATATTACAGTGCTGATCACGAAGAAAAGAACAAGACCCCGCGAAACACTCAACCTCAACGAAGAGGACATCGAGTGGAAGGATTCCGTAAAATATCTCGGGGTGAAGATCGACAAAAAACTAACGTTTAAACAGCACATAGACTACAATATAGCCAAAAACAGGGCAGTGGCGACTCAACTATATCCTATCTTAGGCGACAACATCGCGTCTATTCAAATCGGCGTTGGTGCTTGTGGGTAGAAGACCTTTCGAGTTTAAATTCAACCATGGAAGGATGTGCATATGTATAAATACGTTGCATGTGTATATTCAGTGCAATGAATACAGAAGTGCGATGTCTATTTCCCTACGACCCTACAACTGGTAAGTTTTATATTTTAATTACCTTTATACAGTGCGTGTCTTTTTTTGTGGGTTTCAGTTTGGGTTATCACTTTTTTGGTTAGTTTCTACCTGTTTTTAAAATATGATACTCATCTTTTTTACGTTGCATAATAACCGATTTAAATTGAGTGTTTTTAATATCTTTTAAATGACAGTGAATGGAAAAGGGAATTTTGGCTTTTAAAAAATAAACAATTTTTAAATTTGTTTCAAAAATGTGCGTTTTATGGGGAAAACGCGAAATATGTTTTATTTTTTGTACTAAAAAATTGCAGTTTGCTTTTTTGACAATAATAATCGAATTAAATTGAGCGTTTTTAATATCTTTTAAAAAATAAACAATTTTTAAATTTATTTGATGACCCCACTTACTGAAAGTTTTGTTTGAAAAATGTGCGTTTTATGGGGAAAACGCGAAATATATACATATTTTTGTTTATTTTTTGTACTAAAAAATTGCAGTTTGCCCTTTTGACAATAATAATCGAATTAAATTGAGTGTTTTTAATATCTTTTAAATGACAGTGAATAGAAAAGGGAATTTTGGCTTTTAAAAAATAAACAATTTTTAAAATTATTTGATGACTCCACTTACTGAAAGTTTTGTTTTCAAACATGTGCGTTTTATGGGGAAAACGCGAAATATATACATATTTTTGTTTATTTTTTGTACTAAAAAACTGCAGTTTGCCCTTTTGACAATAATACACTTTTTTAATATCATTTAAATGACAGTGAATTGAAACGTGAATTTTGGTATGCGCGTAAAACTTAAAAAACAATTTTTAAAATTATTTGATAACCCCCCTTTTTGGAAGTTTTGTTTAAAAAATGTGTGTTTTATAGGAAACGCTACATATCATACTTTGTTTTGTTCTAGAAAAAATCGCAGTTTGTCCGCATGACAAGTCGCATATTATGTTGGCGCATCGCTTAGGGCGTCACATATTCAAATCACACAAAGAGTACCGGGGGTTAGAATTCCCGGTACGACATACAACGACAAGCGAACATCAGCAGGAGCAGGAGCAACCCGGTGGTTCAAAAGAAACAAAGGAGCAGCAGGAGTACCCGGGTGGGTGGTCGACGGAGTGGGACGGCGAGGAGTGCACTTCGTATTTAGATTTCCTCCGGGAACGGAAACGAGAACAACTCAAGCAACAGGAACAATGGGATGGTCGACTGAATCGACACAAAAAGAAGAAGAAACTCCTCGCCAGACCAATTTTATAAATAAAATAAAATAAAATATATTAAAATTTAAGTTTATTTAATTATCCTCCGCGTCACCGCGCCGCACCGTCACCGCCCTCTACCGGGGGGCCTACGACGGTCGGAGTGCGCGACATCTAGCAGCGACGGGCGGAACCGGGGCAAAACAGGACGTTACACAAGGTGGGTGGGGGGCAGAGCGCACTCTGGTAGCCAGGGGGGACACTAGGACAGGCCGGACCGCCACGCGCGGGGGGCCCCCGCTGCGAAAGGGTTAGGAAATTGAGGTTATGTGCGGTTTTTGCTTCCTATACCGGTACCATAATCTACTCTCTACGTCGCTCCAAGAACACATTGGTAACCTAAGGCAAGTGTTCCAAAGATGAAAAGACGCAGGTTTAACAATTCAACTCGACAAATCCGAGTTTCTATGCAAAACTGTCAAATTTTTAGGACACGTTATTACTCCGAAAGGAATTAAACCTAATCCAAAGAAACTATTGGCGATCGGAAAATTTCCCATTCCCAAAACTCCGAAAGAAATAAAATCATTTTTAGGACTGATTGGTTACTATCGCAAGTTTATAAAAAACTTCGCCAAACTAACCAAACCACTAACTAACTGCATAAAGAAAAATCAAAAAGTAGAACACACACCAGAATTTCTTAATAGTTTTCATACATGTCGCTAAATTCTAATGAATGACTCTATTCTACAATATTCCGACTTTTCTAAACTATTCAATTTGACAACAGATGCATCAAACCTAGCAATAGGCGCCGTACTATCTCAAGGCCCTATAGGCAACGATCTCCCCATAGCATATGCATCCAGAACCCTAAACCCAGCTGAAATTAATTACAGCACCATCGAAAAGGAACTGTTAGCTATCGTATGGGCCGTCAAGTATTTTAGACCATACTTATTTGGCACCAAATTCAAAATTGTTACCGATCATAAACCTCTCCAATATTTGTTTTCTATGAAAGATTCCAATTCTAAATGAGTACGCTGGGGGCTAAAACGAGAAGAATACGATTACGACAAGAAAGGAAAAATGAATACCAATGCTGATAATCCCAGTTACGAAGACGATTTTGACAATATTTCGATGATCGTTCATCCAGAACCTAACATTCTTTCGAACCTCGAAATTAATGACATGGAACACTTATTAAAAATTAGCGATACCGATCCGCACACCGACGCGAAACACCGTACGGAAAGTCCAAAAATTTTTGTACATGAAAACATACTGCTAAGGCCGGCTACACGTCCAGAAACACAACCTATAGAGAACACAGATAACGAAACTGTGCATTTCAGCCGCGAAAATCTAATTATCGGTGCGCCTTACACGGAAAAAAGCGTCAACATTTAAAAAAAAAATTTCGCGATCAAAAGACCCTAACGACCAATATAAAGTTGAGAAAGAAAAAATATTCGACAAATCTAGAATAAAACTCTTTATTGCAGAATCCGAAAATTCAATAATAAACTTTACTTAAAGAATACATGACACCAAAACAAATCTATTTTATTTATTTTAAGGACAAAAGCTTAGAACCAATATTTATTAAAACCATTCAGAAACACTTTAATAATAATTCCTTTAATTTAATTATTTCTAACATATTACTTACGGACGCCGCTGACGATGATGAACAAAAGTTAAAACTTCAGTACCACGAAACAAAAACAAGCCACCGTGGAACCCAAGAAAACGTAAGCACAATAAAAAAAATTCTGTTGGCCGAAAATAGAACAGGATGTCAGAAACTATGAGAAACTATGTAAATTCATGCGAAATCTGTCAAAAAACAAAATACGAAAGACACCCGACGAAATTGGTCATTAAACGGACTCCATTAGGACACGAAACTTTCGACCATATCTACGCGGATACGTATGAAACTCATGGTCAATTCTTTGTCATAATAGCAGATAGATAGCTTTTCAAAATTTGGTCAAGCTTACCCTGTTGAATCGTTAAACGCCATAGAAATAGCAAAAAAGTTAATACAATTTTTTTAATACAAATTTTGGTCTCCCCAGACGCATAACGACAGACAATGGCCTTGAATGGAAAACGTCAACTACGCCTTGCTCTCCTATTAGTCTAAGAGCTAGGAGCCTTTTTTTACGCGTTTGAGGCACTATGAATATTTGAATATTTACTTAATGATATTTTAAATACAAAACCGCAAACCTGGCTGGACGAATGCCAGGATAAATCAACCCTTATATTTTTAAACCCCAGAATTTTTTAGTTCAAAAAATATTTTTGAGGCACTTTCAAATTTTGATGTTTTTTGAATTAATATTTGAAAAGTGAAAAAATCAATAAGCCAAGTTATTTTGGTGAGTTTTTACCTGTGCCAGGTGTTTACAAAGTCATATATCTGAATAATCGAAAATGTGTTTGAGGCAAATCGAAATTTGAACTGCATATTCTTTATCTAAAATAAATATTTTCAAAATGACAGATAATTTGGGTGGAATATTCCACCTGCTAGGTGATCGCGAATATTGCACGTAGGTGCGAGTGAGAAGCGCTATACGGAGGTTCAAGCGTGAGAGAGACCGTATATCGGCTACTCTCTACGTTGTAAGTTGCTGCGTTGTGATTTTCTCTGGCAAGTGCACGTGACTTACGTTCCCTATGCTGTTCAGCAGCAGCTGTTGTCAAAAAAATGTTGGAGTAGTTATTGTCAATTGTGAATATTTTGTTGTGAAATAATATTTGTTCAACGCGTGTAATTAAAATTGAATTTATTATGGCTGCTGAAAAGCTCAGGTGTGTTTTTTGTAAGAAAAATAAAGTGATTGGTTTTAATGAAACTACTTTAAAAAAAACTCACGAACTGTTAGAAATCCGGAAAAAACATAAGTTGAAGTACAACGACATTGTTTTACCAACGAGTTCTAACCTAGAAGATGGATACCATACTCACTGTCGTAATAATTTTCTTGCATTGATGAAAAAATATTACAAAAATCCTGCAAGCAAATCTAATGGGGCTAGTTGTTCAGCAGGTAATGTATCAAAACACTTTTCCGTATTCTAGTCTAATAATTTCTACATAAAAATATTTTAAGGCATTGATACTTTTCAACTAAGTAACTGTACTTATAATAGAATTTGTTCTTTTATACTATTATATTATTATTATTATCATTATTGTTATTATTATTCCTTTTACCTTTACAACTCGATATAATAACTGTACAACAGCCCATGCATTTCGTAGACGTAGACGAAGTAACTACCAGGTATTTACTACGTGCTTGAATTTGGGCAGTTTCCTCGACAGCAATAGAAATGGAATTTTCTAACAGCATTTCTATATTATCAGGATAATCCGGAAGTTGAAGCCGAATTTTTATTAATTTTATAAAAAAATATAAATAAATTGAAGATGTATAGAAAATAGTTGTATTGATTTTTTTTTACAAAATGAAATTGTTTATAAAAGAATGTTTGATTTAAAAATCGTTAAAACTGATAGTACGTTTTATGGTTTATCATTTAATTATAATAAAGTTACATATGACTAAAGTCTGGAAGTAAGGGCAAAATAATATTTCTGCAGTTTTTCATAAAAATACTAATATTTCGTACGCTGATTAAAAAAATTAAATAATTTTGCTAAGTATTTCTTATTTGTAAAATATATTTTTGAAATGAAGATTCCGATAAAAAAATTGTTAAAATCCATATTAAAAAAGTTATAGAATTTTAAATTAAAGTTCACGAAATAATTTCATTTTTGTATAAAATTAAAACAAATATATTGCCGAACTTCCAGACGTTACATATTATTAATTTGTATTAAACAGCTGTAAACTTTTTAATTTCATAAATTATTAAATAAACTTTTTTTTTGTGGGAATTTAAATTTACTGAAAACAAAGTTTTGAAAAATATAAACTCATTGTAATTGCAATGTAGACAGTTAGTGATTTTTTTATTAAATTTTCTAAAAATAAGATTCCTATGAAAAAGTTGTTAAAACTAATATTTAAACAGTTCGAGCATTTATAAGTAACGGTTAAAAAAATACATACAATACATACAAAAAATTTTTTTTCTAACAGCTGTAACTTCTGAAATATGGATTTTGAGGACATTTTCATTGAGACCTTTTTTTTATACAATGAAATTTTCTACAATAAAGATTCTATGTAAATTTTGGTTATCAACCTTAGTTTACGAGATATTTGCTATAAAATTAAAAAATATTTTACCCCAACTTCCGTACCTTCATTATTAACTATAAGTTTAGGGTTTAGTAGCTCATTTACAACAGAATTTTTGATTAAAAAGATATTCCAATGATAATTCACTTCAGCAAAGTGTATGTGAAGCATCTACATCCCAAGTCAATGTCGAAGTGGGTGACAATGAAGGTACTTCTGAGATGTTGAGTACGGTTTTGGAAGAAAATATAGCAGAAGCTTCCGAGGAAATTTACAAGAAAATAAAGAGCTCGGCAACTTTAAGTAATCATCGGATTTGTAGAAAAGAGTATTTTAATAAGTTGCGAGAGTTTGAAGAAAAACCGGAAACTAATTATCATAAAAATTTGCAACTGCCTAAAGAAGCTTTCAAGGAAATTTGTAGCTTCATCGATGATACTCGATGATGATACTTATTTAGATATAATTAAAAATATTGCATTAAGCAAAGGTGAAACATATGACAATGTTTTTAATAAATCTCACTTAGAGGCTAAATTAAAAAAATATATATAAAGATGAATTAAAAATTACGTCAGTAAATAATAAAAAAATCTTGGGACCGAAAGGTTATTTGATTAGTAATGATTTATTCACTCATATTGAAGAAAAAGACGTCCTACAAAATGCGGCTCATATTTTACGGCGAACAATTTTAAACATTAAAAAAACCTCATTACCTGAAAAACTGAAAACCACTCATTATTAAAAGGTGAATGCTCAATACCAAAAACAATTAAAGACTTTTATGGCGCTATATTGTATGGTAATGGTTCCAGAAGCAAAAATTTTAGCGAATTCGAACGAAAAACTTCTTCATTAGCTGAAGATTTAATTTTTAATGTATCACATGGAAAATTTAAAACAAGTAAGCACACTTGCAATGACTCTAAAAAGTTTAACGAGTTCTCGAAAAGTTGTCGACATCATAAATAGGTATGGTCACTGCTGCAGTTACCATGTGATTGAGGGATTAGAAATAGAGGCTACATTTTCATCTGCAAGTCGGTCAACGTCGTGTCCTGAGGGTATTGAAAATGGGTTGTGTACTGGACTAGCCTTTGACAACTTCGATCGTTTTGTCGACACTACATCAGGCAAAAACACATTATACGACACTGTTTACATTATTTATCAGAATGTTCCGCTGGTAGACAAATTACAAGATGACGTTTTTGAAGACATTGAAGAAGAAACTCAAGTACCAAGTCCTACTGATCATAATGATGATACTGTTAAGAAGACATTAAAAAGACGACGAAAGTTCGAAGCTATTACTCCCGAATTGGCTTCATATTGTAAAAAAATAAGATTGCCTGAAACTTTATTATCGCCTTCAGACGAGCGACGATCGATTTCTCCGTCATCATTACTGAAAATAAAAAATTATGATATACTGTGGATGTTGTCCCATGCATTGAAGATCCCAAGGACTCCCATATGGGTTGGGTATGGTAGTAAATTTATAGAAGATGTTAATACAAATAAACAAAAAATCTCCTATCTTACACCAATCAATGAATCACCAACAGCAAAAAATATTGTTCTCGAAACAATGAAGGAAAGCATGAAAATTGCTGAAGAAGTGCATCAGTCTGAAATTCAAGTGACATATGATTTAGCTATGGCTAAAGTTGCGATGCAAATTCAGTCAACTGAGAAACCGTTATTTGATAATTTGTTCATTCATTTGGGACTCTCTCACAATATGCTCACATATTTTAAAGCTGTCGGTAAATTTATAGCAAACTGTGGACTCATGAACATAGCTGTACAAAGTGAAATAATTGCAAATGCTTCTGTTGATTCATTTCTATCTGGTAAACACTTCAACCGATGTAAACGGTTGATGGCAGTCCCATTAGAAACTTTTTTCGAAAAATGAGAAAATAACAATCCCAGACAATTTACGTGCAGAATTGATGGACTTCAATAGTGGCAAATTATCGTATGATGATTTATTAAAAAACAGTGACGCCTCAGAACTAATGTCGTCATATATAACACATAAAGAAGCCTGTCTGAATGGAGCTTACGGTAAAACTCCCCAGTTCTACATGATATATATTATTCTTGTAAATTATTATCAAATTTTAAGCCGCAGTATACGGACAGGGGATTTTTCATTATTTAAATATATTTTACCAAAAATAAATAACCTTTTCTTTGTTGTAAATCAACCGAATTACGCGCGCTGGCTAGTGAAATATCACGAAAATTTAATTAAATTAGAAGAAACTCATCCACTTTTATATGAAGCAATGGTAAACGGATATTTTGGCATTCAACGAACCGATCAGTCCTTCTTTAGACAGTCAATTGATTTAACACTTGAACAGACAATCAACGCAGATGCTGGAAGAAGATTGACTGGTGTAATACATTTCACGAATTCAATATCTGCGCGTCAACATTGGTGTAGGAGTCATGAGATTAGATCCACTTTCATATCACATACCTATGAGACTATTGGGCTACGAAAACGGCAAGATGTGACTGCGGATTTGCAGAATCACAATATCAAAAGAGACTCGAAACAAATTGAATCGTTTATTAATGCATTAACCTATTTGATACCAACATCGATCATCAACAATTGTACAATATTTCTACCGGAAAAGCCGCTTAAGAGCCAGTGCAAGATTAGTTCATTAATATTGAAAAAGAGCGGGAAAAATTACGTCAAAAATTCATTTTAGAATGTAATGAGTCTGCTGATAGATTTTAGAAATCTATAAATAAGGTAAAAATAATGAATTTTTCTGCTGAAGTTGTTAAAAAAAACTATAAGAAGTGGAAACAAACGGAAAAATCTGCAATTGTTAAATGCTTCGAAAAACATGATTGCGGTGATGTACCAAAAAAATTTGATGTTATTGTAGTTGACGGTTTCTTTTTATTGCACACAATGAATGATATTCCTCTTACATTTGGTGGTATTTCAAAGAAGATTTTAGGCCTCTTGACCACAACTGAAGCGGCTCGCGTAGACACAATTTTTGATCAATATTTTAGTCCATCAATAAAGAACTATGAGCGTACACGAAGAGACGAGCAAAGTACAATTGATTTTAATATTACCGGTCAAAGTCAAACTAGGCCGACTGATTTCATGAAAGAATTAAAAAACATCAAATTTAAGCAGAGCTTGGTCAAATTTTTAATCGATAAGAGGCCGACACGAAAATAGTCCATCATGTCTGTGAACTTGATAGCGATTCGAAAAAAAATATTCTTATTAAAGTTTGCGACACTGACGTTTTAATAATCATGCTCGGGAACATGGATCACCTTCAAAGTGACGACCTTCAGATTTTCGTGAAATATGGTACAGGAAATGCAAAAAGATGTAACCAAATTACACACCGAGTTGGGGCCATCTTTATGTACCAGTTTGCCTGGTCTTCATGCACTAACAGGGTACGATTATAATAGATCATTTTTTCAAAAAGGCAAGATAAGACCGTTTAAAATATTAATGAAAAATGAAGATTATCAAACGGCTTTAACAAATCTTGGAGTTGCCCACATTACCGGTTTGCAAATGGAAATTTTTGAAAAAATTTGTATGTGAAATTTACGGCTTCAAAAATCTTACAAATATTAATACAGTGAGATTTCACAAATTTTGTACTACTTACAAAGCTAATAAGACAGATGAGCCTATCAAAAAAACTTTGAAAAATTCTGATCCTTCTATTTTGCCTCCGTGCAAAGCAAACTAGAGCAACATCCTTTAAGATCAAAATACCTAACTAGCGTTTGGCGTAATTCGCATTTGCGGTACCTCACTTCATTAACACCTGATAGAAATGGATGGATACGGAATGACGATACACTCGAATTTCACTGGTTTAACGGAGAATGTATGCCAAATTTAGCAATTGATGCTATTATGAATGAAACATCCGATAACACCGTTGAAAACGTTACAACATGTGAGATAAAATATTTTTTTTATTTTTTTTTATAAATGTATAAGATATTTTATTATGTGTTTACTGAAAATGTATTAGTGTTCACAGATAATTCCGAAGAAACTGAAGAAGAGGAGTATTCAACCACTGATGAAGAGTTTACTGATGATGAAAAACTAACAAATTCCGACATCGAATAAAACTTTGTACACTTTGTACTTTGTTACTACTTAATAATAATGAACTTAATTTTGTATCTTTTTTTTATTATTCTTTAATTTTTATAATATATTTGTCTTCATTCCCTTTTTGAATTTATTGTATGTCGTGAAAATTAATAAAAATAAAATTTAATGAAATTAATAATCCCATTTTTTCATTGATATATAATAATAACAAAAAAACATAAAATGATTTGCCGTGAATGTTAAAAAATTAATGACCGGGAGTAGATAACCAAAGGGACATTGTCCAAGAAACTCGACCGTTGGTCGCGGCAAAATGTGAATGTAAATTGCAGCGCGATTGTGTGCAGTGACTCGGGCGCGTGAGACTGCCGCCGCAAACAGAATGTGGCAGCGGGTGAGATCATCGCGTCGCCTGGGTCGCCTGGCTTTAAACCGGATCGGTGTGCGGCAGCGGCGTTAAAAAATGAAATTACCAACGCGATGAATAACACCTTGGACTCGTTTCAAACAAAGCGTTGGGACACGCGGTCGAAATCACGCCGTGTTTTTGCGCTTCGAAACTCGACGGCTGGGTGACATCATCGCTTGCGACCGCCGCAAACAGAATGTGGCAGCGGGTGAGATCATCCCCTCGCCTGGCTTTAAAATGGATCGGTGTGCGGCAGCAGCTGGGTGACATCATCGCTTGATTTGTGAAATGTTTAAACGAAACCTTGGCGGGTGAGATCATCGCATCGCCTGACTTCGCCGCAAAAAAATGTTTTAAACGAGACTTTCATATTAGTCCGCTTAGTAATGCACACGTGTTTTCCTGCGACACAGGAAATGGTTTAACCGAAACGTTTGATATTCTTAACGCATGCGTTTCCTTCGACATCGAGTTTATCGTCGCATTTCCTTCGACGTGAACAAAAACGCAAAAAAATATCTTTAAACGAAACCAGAATCTAAATTTTCGATGAGGGAGAGTGCGGCGTCACCCCGCATGACTTGAACCACCTCCCCCGTATATATATATATATATATATATATATATATATATATATATATATATATATATATATATATATATATATATATATATATATATATATATATATATATATATATATATATATATATATATATATATATATATATATATATATATATATATATATATATATATATATATATATATATATATACACACTCGAACACTCGAAGTGTTTTCGGAGCGCGAGCATTGAAGATGCCAAGTGAGATTTTGGCGAAACGTCTGCAGGATTCCAGTCGGATGCAAGATTTGCAGGATTCCAGTCGGATGCAGGATTCCAGTCGGAGTTCAACGAGCGAACGGATGATATCCCGGAATATAGTGTCATCACATTTTTCCATCCGTGAATCAATACGTGAGATATATATATATATATATATATATATATATATATATATATATATATATATATATATATATATATATATATATATATATATATATATATATATATATATATATATATATTTTGGTACGCTGGTTGGGATTGGACAAGTCGCACGATACGTGGATTAACGACGCGAATGTATTATAAGTCTCAGTGTCGATGTAACAGTCGTGTCATGCGCGCATCATGGAGCAGCCGCAGCAAATATCGATCCCTGAAGAGTTGTACGAATTTTTAATGAGCTACGACATACATGATACGCCGCCGCCGCCACCACCACCACCGGAAGTGCAACAACAACAAGAACAAGTAAAATACCGGCTCATCCTCCTCCTCCGATTGGTTCGATACGTTTATCGACGACGAAGAAAGAAGGGTGGTATGCGTTCCAGTTGAAAATGTGTTTAGAGTCGCAGCTGGTGCGAAACGAGGACCGGATTAAAGAGACCGAAACTAAAATTACCCCTCCTGCAGAGCGAGTTACAAGTGGCACTCCGACGAATGCAGAAAAAAACTTACACATTTTGAGTAGTTATTATTCGTTACTTCACCATCCCCCGGGGGAGATTTTGTGATTGAAAATTTACAGATTCCCAAGCAACCGAAAAAAAAAACAAAAAAAAATTGACCATTTTACGAGAGATGCCGCCCATTAAGAGCTCAGGTTTCGATCGCCAGATGTCACCCTTAATGGGGGGAAGGGGGTAGTTTTTGCGTTACTGCCTTTTTGGCAAACTCACCCCCGGTAAAAAAAAGGGGGTTCGTACAAAAAAGAAATTTCGTAGTGCCTTTTCGGCACTCCGGGGTGGGGGGTGCGAGAAATAAATGTGACGTATTTTTGCGCGAGGCGAAAAAAGCGACCGGTGTGTCGCGCGCGGTCGGGGGATTCGAACCTCGAACCTTCGGGTGTAAGCGCCGCCGACGTGCTGTTCTTATAGTTTAACTCGGCCGACACGGGGGATGTGCATCCTTTATGCCCGGTGACCCGTTTCGCGCGACTTAAGTACCTCGGATGCCGAAAACCGTTTTTTAAAAAAACACCAAAATTACAACAATTGTATTTTAATGACTTAATTAGTCGACTGGTTACATTGATTTCATAGACAAGACTGACTGTTTTACAATAGAAAATATTACGTTGAAGAATGGGATGTAATTGTAGACGCGACACTGATAAGCGCATCTTGCCGTTGGGTTTGTGCTAACTCAGGGCTAATTAAATACATTAGCGTCACGTTGGGATGTATAACTCCTCCATCCCTAAAGGGGGCTTCTATCTCTAGGGGGTGAAAAAGGCGTCAGGCTTGGGGTCTCGCTTCTCTTCGGAAGATCTTCTTCTTCTGGTGGATCGTTCCTTTCTGATTTTTTTGAAAACCAGATAAACTGCTACTAGGGACACCACGATGTAAATCGGTATTGTCCAATAATGATTTGTTGATCGATCTTCGATCGGTGACAGGTCCACTGGTCGGAGGCTTGATTGCTGTTTCTGAAGCTGGTGGATTTCGTCCAATGACACATCTTTGATTATAACCTTTGTTAAATTTGTGTCCGACGTCCTTGAAGGAATATTGATTTCAGGCAACAGCAGGAGTTGACCATCGATGTTTTGTTTCTCGTTAATATAGAAACGATCATCGGTTTCAAATCGGCATCCGGGTGCCAGGTGGATTAGATAATTTCCTTTTATGGTTGTGAAGTCCGTTTTTTGGCAAATTGTTTTTATTTTAGTATGGTTTAAGAGTATCAATATATAATTCGCATCATCGATTTGCTGAATAATGCGTTCCGTAATTTCGATAGACGTTTGTTTACAATTGATGTAAGTCGATTTTAATCTTAGAATTTGATGAATGCAGTCTTCTGGGTTGTTTCCATTTATCAATTCTACTTGGGAATAGTAGAAGTTGGGGTGCAGCTTTCTGCATGGCGTGGACATATATTGGTAGATGTTTTCGTTCATTATCAGATAGGTATTACTTGGAATAATCGTTGTGGAATTTTTGGTAGGGATGGAATATAGGTGATAGTAGTCGAAATCTTGGGGGTGAATAATTGGGAAGTGTAAAACGAAAACGATTTTGTTATCTGAAAAATACGCTTCTACTTCTAAAATTTCATAGTATTTATAAAGGTTTTTTGTATAGTCTGTAAAAAGTAAGTTATCTGGTGGATAATACTTTAATATAGTTTTAATTATTGATTCGAGCTCTTCGATCTTTAAGATACTACTGTGAACAGTTTTTAATCGAGCAAATGTTATAGCGTTTTCGATATCAGAAAGCAGTTGCAAAACGGTGTTTAATGTAAAGTTAATTTGATCTAAAACATTTCGAGCTTTTAAGAAATCGTTAAAATTAACAATAGTCGCATTGAGTGTTTGAATCACAAAATTCATTTCCTTATATATTACTTCTTGATTATGTTTTATCAATGAAACAGTTCGATTATAATTTTGAATTACTTTTGTGGTGATAGAGATTTCCTTGTTTAACTTACTAATAACTTCAATTTGTCCATTTTGCAGGTCAGATATTGCTTTATTGTAGAAAATTGCGTCGTTTGCGTCTAGGTTTCCCGTAATACTTTATATTATCGTACCTAAGCCGTTAATTATACCACGTTTTTCTTTATATTGTGGGCGGAGAGAGTTTAGTTTTTGTTCTGCCGAAATTAATTGAAAGTTTACTGTTTGATCGAAGTTTGAAAGTTCGAAAAGGTATTCATGTGTTTGCATGCTGATAGAAATATTGTCATAAATATTTCTTATTTTTTCAATTTCTAATTTAACTGGGTCAAGATCGTAATAGTGAATAAAGGAATGTTGTTTTACTTTTATTCTTGCGGTTCCTATCTTATAGGGAAGAATTCCCGGGTTTTTGTCTAGGTTCGTTATCGTCAGTTCCTTGGCTGTCATTGTTCCTATCAGGTTGCACCTGTAACAATTTTTTCTGATTAGCCTTTGGTCTCTTTAGGCTTATGAAATACTTTCTTACTAGTTTTAATTTTTATTTTTCGGTCCTGGAGGACTTTGTCTTTAACGAATTTTGGTGTTAACTTGTTACGAATATTGGAGGTTAGTTTTTTGTAAACGTCCGCGTCCGGTTTGTACGGAAGGGGGTCTTGTCTATTTTCGTTCTGTTTTTCGATCACGCGTTCTTTATGATTAATTAATTGTTCATTTAGTTTTTTGTAGATTTCTTTAGTCAACTCTCGATGTTCCTGTACATAATTATTAACTAGTTTTTCGTTTAGATTTATATTGAAGGGGTCTTTGGAATTTAAATGACCGTTTATTACATCAATTGGTTTTTGTTTTGTCACGAAGTGTATAGAATTATTGTATCCTAATATTGCATAGGGCATTTGGTTTAAAATGTCGGCTTTGCCTTTATTTTTGGTTATAATTATTCTTAAGTGTTCGATGATAGTAGAATGAAATCTTTCGATTGGTCCATTTGATTAAGGGTTACTAGGTGTTACATAATGGACATTAATATCATGTGTTTTAAAAAATTCTTGAACAACGGAATTTTTCAATTCAGTACCGTTATCCATAACAACTAGGGATGGTAGACCGTGATGAGTCATGAAAGTTAGAAATGCACGGACTACTTCTATGCCGGATAACCCAACTAAAGGATAAGCCTGGGCGTATTTGGAGAAGGTATCGATAATCGTTAGAAATTTTTGACCGTGGGCTTGAAATGTGTCTGCATGTACGATTTCGAAAGGTTTCGATGGGGTCGGAGTCACCATAAGCTTTTGTTTGGGGGGATTGCGATCATATTTATTAATTTGGCATATTTCGCAAGAGTTTACGTATTCATTAACATCGTTTTTAATTCCTGGCCAATAATATGTCCGTCTAATTCGAGTTTCGGTTTCAACAACTCCACGATGGTTTGTTTTGCCTTCATGGAATTTTTGAATTGTTTCTGTTTGGGCATCTTTCTCAACAACGTCTTCTAAAACGGCGTTACATTTCACAAGTTTGAAAGCAGAATTTTTAAAGGTATTTTTTAGAATATTACAAATTTCAGGGATATGGGTTTCGTTTTTAAAATGTAGCGCATACAAAAATTTTGGTTGAATAAAGTTTTTGAAAAATTGTATAATATCGTTTTCTAGGTTCATTTCCGATATTTGCACGAAGTGACGAATTTTTGTCGGGAAAATCTGCTTCTTTTTCGGATTGGCCGGTGAATGGTGGGCAAAATCAATAACTATTTGATGATCGAACATATTGAGTGGTTTTTCTGAAATTGGTATGCCTAGAATTGGCTCTTCGTGGCTGGTATGTCTGGTGTTGTCATCCTGTGAGTTGTCTTCTTCGGTATTGGGCGTGAATTCTATGTTAAGTGGATTTTGATTGGTCGGGTCATTATTTTCGCTTTCTCTTACGTCTTCTATACAGGGTGCTTCGTCAATATTGCCTACGATTGATTCGTTATCTCGATCGGGTTTTTTGGACATCTTATCGTTAAAATCTTCCATGTACTTAAATAATTCCTTGGTGTGTATTTCAATACGGGATAGTGCATCCGCATTGGTATTGTTTTTGCCTTTTTTATACACCACTTCGTAATCGTATTCTTCCAGTTTTAATCTCCAGCGGACTAACCGTGAATTCGGTTCCTTTAGTGACATAAGCCACTGGAGTGGTTTGTGGTCTGTAACGATTTTGAATTTTCGCCCATATAAATATGGCCGAAAATATTTTGTCGCCCAAACTATCGCGAGGAGCTCTTTCTCGGTTGTTGAGTAATTTTGTTCCGATTCGTTCAGTGTTCTTGATGCAAAGGAGACAGGTTTGTCGTTACCTATCGGTCCTTGAGATAATATGGCTCCGACGGCTACGTTACTGGCATCTGTCGTAAGGACAAAATCCTTGGTAAAGTCTGGGTATTGCAGTATCGGTTCATTTGTTAGTAGGTTTTTGCAGCGTTCAATACAAGCTATGAATTCCGGGGTGTGTTCTATTTTGGCGTCCTTTTTTAAACACATCGTCAAAGGCTTAGTAATTTTTGCAAAGTCTCGTATAAATTTTCGGTAATATCCCAAGAGTCCTAGAAATCCTTTTATTTCCTTTGTTGATTTCGGTAATGGATACTTCCTTATTGCCAAAATTTTGACGGGATTGGGTTTTACTCCGTCAGGTGTCAGGATGTGACCTAGATATGCCACTTCTGTTTTCAGGAATTCCGATTTGTCAAGCTGTATTTTGAAGTTGGTGTCTCTTACCGGTACTTTCGTAACGACTCGTGTATGGGGTTTTATTTTTAGTTTAAATGAAATATTTTGATTTGAATTTTGATACTTTATTGGTATCTTTGAACAACGTGTAGTTAGGATTGAGTTAACGAAATCGAGTTGCGCATTTAACAGTTTTAGATTATCTAATCCAATTAATCCGTCATACACATTGTGGAAGTTAAAAAGATAAAATTTCAATGTTTCTTTTTGGTTGAACTCAGGAAATATTGGAATTTCGCAACAATAATCGTGTGAGGAGGTTTGAAAGATGGTCGAAACTGTAAAAGGTTCATGGAAAATGCGATTATAATAATATTTAGAGGCGATTTCCGGGTTAATGAAAGATTTTGTCGAACCTGTGTCAATTAAAAGTTATAAGGGTGGTTTTGTGATTTGAATATACGGTAATTCTCTTTTATCCGAGGACATGTGATATTCTATCACGTTTCCTGTTCGAGGTTCGGGCTTTCGCAAAAATTTTCGTTTTGTTCTTCATTTTGGTTGTCAAAGTCGGGTTCGTAGTTTTGTTGATCATCTGGTGGGTATTCGTCATAGTCAGTTTGTTCGTCGAAGTGTTCCGTGTTGAATAATTCTTCAGAAATAAAATTGGGTTTTTGTCCGAAATTTTGGAAATGATTATTGCTTTGGAAAGGTTTCCTTAAATGAGTCGAAGTATTCCTGGTGGATACACTCATAGGGGTAGGTTTATACCGTGAGGTACTCGGTCCTGCAGAAGTTTTTCCAAAAACTTGTGAGTTAGTGGGGCATCTCTGCATTGGTGGATTGGGGTGTCTTTGAACATTAATTGGGCCACGAGGGAATTGTGGCTGATGAAATTGGGATGGATTTTGTGGCCATGTTATGGGTCTAAAATGAGGTTGCTGGAAGTTTTGATATCTGTTAGGGGTTGGTTGTTGTAGCCTTTGGGTTGGTGGTTTATGTTGTTGGGATTGATATAAAATGTTGGTGTGGTTAGATCTCTGATAATACTTAATGTTGTCTTCCTCAGTTATGTATTGCAAGGCCTGACTTAAAGAAGTTGGTCTCATTGCCCGAATAGTTGGACCTAGAGGATCCTTAAGTCCTGCTAAGAATGTTTTTAAGGCTTGTTTAACAAAGAAATCTCTCTTACTTTCTTTTAGTTCATCTGGACAATTTATATCAATATGATTGCAAATAGTATTTAATAAGTGAATAACTTTTTCGTGAAATTGATAGGGAGTTTCATTTTGTTTTTGTCTCAAGTTAACAAGGTCTTGATTTAAACAATTTTCGTCTCTCTGATCGCCAAAATACTGTATAAGAGCGGTTTTAATACCGTCCCAACTTGTCGGATTATTAATTGCAACGATTTCCTCTGCTCGTCCCTCTAATTTATTTAAAATTCCATTTAATAAGAGCATATTTTGAAAACACGTTAACTTTACATATTACGCGTTCTTCCCCTGTCGTAGGTGAAAACACAACATATGCGTAATTTTTCGGGCCCCCACTTACAAATTCTGAAATGAAAGATCCGGGGCCGTATTCCTCGAGTTCGTCGGTAAGATCTCCAATAAACTCGCCAGTGGGGGGCTCGTATTCACCGGGTTTTTGAATAAAAATAACGGAGTCCGTATCGTAATAGAGCACCCTTTCGCCTAGCTGGTCTAAATAACTATATAATTTTAAACGAGCCTGTGCGGTTGTATAGGCTGCGATACAAACATTTACTGACGAATGCGGATTGAAAGCTTCATCGGAAATCTCATAATTTACTAATAAAGTCTCTTCGTTTATGGGTTCTAAATGATTGACGTGCAAGCATGGATTTATTAACATTTCAAATAATTTAGAAGCAGTGTCTATAATTTTGGTTTTACCTAGATTTTCGATTTAGGCAAATTTTCCCCAAAAACTATTAAGATTTAATTTAGCCAAAGATCTCAGCCCCGGGTTCTTTTCGATTTTATTTGGGTTTAGAGTAATACCCTCTTTTTCAAAAAAGTCTCGCAAGTAATTATTTTTATCTTCTTCTGAAGAAAAATGCGCAGGCCAGCCGGATGCTTCTTGTTTTATCTGAATAAATTTGTTCATGTCCACGAATAGTCCTCCAGATTTTGAAAGTGGATCGTACTGAGATACTTGATAAGACCAAATCTCGAAAATATTTAGAATATATCTATAGCTTTTTTAAGCTCGTCACTGACCCATGTCCCGAAAAGACTCCGTTCTTCTTCAGTATGTTCGCATCTGTTTTGGTAAAACTTTTCCCGACATGCCCGACATAAAACAAACATTAACTTTGTAGGTAGTACGGGGTGGTACAGATTTTGTGGTGGTAGGACCTGGTATTTTACAAGCCCTTCTACCTCATTAAAATTTAAATTTTTACAGTTTTCGCCAACAATCACTTTTGGATGCCCAATCGGGAATTTTCTAAATTTACAAATATATGGATAAAGTGAGCACACATCGAGGTACCTGATTTTTTCATCATCTTTGATTTTATAGTACTCCGAGGTGTTTCCTGTCCTACCTCCGTAAAGAGCATCCCTTGGAATTAAAAGAGTATTTTTTAACAAAGGATGTTGGCTTAAATATTCGTATGCCGCCGTATTATTCGATAAAAACTTTTTAAAGACACATTCCCACATTATTGTGACTTCGTAACCGGCATTTGTTAAGCGATCTATTTTACAAGTAGTAGCCTCGAATCTGGAATTCATGGTGTCGTAACGATTATTTTTATTTATTGGTTCGTTTCTTTTATTTTTGTAGCATGCAGGATGACCGTGCCAAAAACAACCTCGAAATTCGAAAATTTCGTTGTTTTCCGGGCAGAAACCATCCACTTTGGCACCCGCTTAGTGCGTGTAAAATTTTTATACCCCTTTCACGTTCTACCCAAAGTAGCCACGTCATCGCTATTTGTGAAACCTTTTCCGAAGCTCGATAACCTCCTTTAGGTATAATTGCTATAGTTTCTGGTTTTAAAAAATTCCTTCTAAAAATCTTGCTGCAGCAAGATGCTATTGTTGAACTTTCTAAGAAAGGGCACACTGTGGTGGTTTCAATTAACTGTTTTCGAAATTTTAGACAAGCAGCTGCTAAAATTTCTACGTCTGAGACACAGTATTCCACTATTTCCTTGGCAAAGTTAAATTCAAAATTTTTATTAATGTTGTACCAGTCCAAAAAACGAGTCCTATCGTCCTTACTCATGGTATTGGGGCTGTAATAATGTAAAGCGGGGAGCGGGCCTATATAGGTTTGATTTTCGGTTTTGTTAAATAAATGTGGAAAGTAACCCTTTTTGAAACTGTCACCAAGGTCAAAGGCTTTTGGGAATTTTGAGAGGGCCATTGGAAAGTAATTAATACTATCCAAAAATTTTAAATTTTCTAGCGTCATAAGAATAATTCTGGTTCCTCTCATTATAATTTCGGGTTTAAAGGATGTCTCATTTAGTATATATTTCAAGAGAAATATTAAATCAAATGCGCCTCCATTGTGTGAGATAACCAAAATTTGTTTAAATTTTTGTCTGATTGAAAGTAAATGATAAAAAAATCCATGTATACACTTTGAACCCTTAAGTTTTTGTAATTTAATTCCACATTGTAAACAGATTGGGGACGCCGAGTCTAAGCAAACGCTACAGACTTGTTTAAAAACACATAACTTAACTATGTGCTTAAAAGAACCCGTATTGTAATCTTCATTTTGTTGAGTTTCTAAATCAAAAAAAACAAAAGCTACTTTTTCATTTACATTTAAGGTTTTCTTTGGTAAATCAACAGGAATAAAGCAGAAATGACCCGTCTGTTGAATTTTATTACATATACGGCAAAAGAATTCGCCGCAGACATGTGGATTCTTTGGATTTTTTCTTTTAAAACAGAGACCGCAAAGTTTAATTTTGTCACAAACATCGTTGCTTACGTGATTGTCAAAACAAGTCTGACTTTTGAAAGTCCTATTGCATGCGTGACAATTTATCTTCTGTACTAGTTGACAAATGGGAGCGTTTTTACATTGGTAACATGAAACAGAGCATCGATGCGAAAATTTATTATTAAATGCTTCGTGACAAAATTCACAAAAATATGAAACTCCAAAAGCAGCAGTCAGGGATGTAATAACGTTAAAGTGATTGTTGTGGTGAATGGGGTTTATACGTTGCAGGTCCCCGGCGCGTTCAAAGAAAACAGTGCGTTTGGTAATAGCCTTATTTCCGGCATAGTTATATACTACAATTTTGTATTTCGGACTTAGGTGGTATTTCTTCTAGTCCCGCTCCCCCTTCACCAATAACTACTCCTGCCGATTGCGTGAGATCTATTGCCCTTTGTGTTTGAAACCTATGCCGATCTTTTCGTATTCTTACTAACTCTGAATCGTTTTCGATTACAGCTATACCCACTACCAAAGCACGAGGTCGAATAGAAATTATCCCTCTTCGGCGAGCGCATTCATCGTCAAAGGAATTGAAGTATAATTTCTTTCTACCGGACCCACGGGGTAAAGAGACCGTCGTAACTTTTAGAATAAAATTATCAGTTTCTATTTCTATTTCTATTTGACTGAAACACCTTACTAAGTATATTAAACACGTCATCGACTGTGACGTTATTAGCATCTTGAAAAGGAACCCAACCCTGTCCGTTTGAGAATCGCGTGGAATTAAATGTTATTCCCACTTTATCGCCCTGGTCTAAATTAGCGCACTGATTCTGTATTATTTCCGATATCGCCGCTTTTACCCGAACAAGAGGATTTTCATTTAAAGGTACCGGGTTCAAATGAAATTCCGTAGAACGACCAACAACCCCGAACCTACACACATTCCGCACAGACTCCCTTACGATAGTGTATTTAGCCATTATTTATTAATTATTTTCAATTATTTTTATTTAAAAACAAAGAAATACAGAGGTTGAATACGTCTACTTCCCTCTATTCCCACTTATGTTAAAAGAAAAAAAAATGACACTAATTATTCTTTTAAAATTCGGTTAGCGGATTGTTTGTTAAGACATACAGACTTGTTAGGACTAGTGACCGACTTGCTTCGACCCTTTTTATCCCTGGAATATAAAAAGCCTCACTGTTTCTCTTTCTACTTTAGTTTTCTTGAAATCTAATATGGTTAAACACGTATCTCATTCAAAAAAAAATTCAATAAATATTCACTTGAGGAAAATTAAAAAATTGAAGGATCAAATTAAGGTGTACGAAGAAAAGAAAAAATTGGTAAAACTCCTGGAACGTCTGCGGATTTAAATGTAAGTACCCGAATTTAAAAAAAAAATAAAAACAAATTCACCTACCTTTATTTCGAGGAAGCACAAAATCGATGACAGGCACCACAAACCAGTTCACTTGGTAACAAGCAAAAGAATAATAATAATTGTAATAATACGAAAAATATCAGTATGTATCACGTATGAAAACAAAGTTGATATTAAACCGTTGATCACGTTTGGTTTCCTTTAAATACCAAAAAGACTCCTAAAAATACAGGACCGAACTTGAATTGGCTTAGTACTGCAATTTCCATATTCGGTGATAATATCTAGTTAATTATAAAAAAAAAGATTCATTCCTATTTCAGCTTTTGTAAGTCTGCACTGATCAAGAGAAAAAAATGGGGTAGAAGAAAAAAAATAAATCAGCCTAATAAGTGCGTAATTAGTAACCTAAATTACACTAAAATGTGTTTTTTTTTTCGAGGAGGATCAAATTCATAAAATGCGTCCCTGCATGATAAATTTTCTCACACTTTTCGTATTCTTTCGTGGGTGGCTCTCGATATAATACCTACCCCCAAGACCACCCCATTGAATAAAATAAACTCATAAAACTTGCAAGGTTTGTTTTATTTTCTTTGTATACTAAAACACACCGCCGCTTCGTGGGTGGCTCTCGATATACCTACCCCCGAGACCATAAACACTGCAAGTTCTGTTTTCTCACAGAAAGTCGTAAAAAGACAGCGGTATCGAAATGAGGCTTGAGGGTGGGTGATGGTCAGTTTTGCCGCCGAACCTTTTAGCCTCATTTAGTCATCGATGTTCAAACACACCGCCGCTTCATGTGTGACTCTCGATATACCTACCCCCAAGACCATAAACACTGCAAGTTCTGTTTTCTCACACAAAGTCATAAAAAGACAGCGGCATCGAAATGAGGCTTAAGGGTGGGTGATGGTCGGTTTTGGCGCCGAACCTTTTACCCCACATTTAGTCGTGGATGTTCAAACACATCGCCGCTTCGTAGGTGGCTCTCGATAAACCTACCGCCGAGACCATAAACACTGCAAATTCTGTTTTCTCACACAAAGTCGTAAAAAGACAGCGGCATCGAAATGAGGGTTGAGGGTGGGGTGATGGTTAGTTTTGCCGCCGAACGTTTTAGCCTCATTTTGTCGTGGATGTTCAAATGCGCTTGCAGTCCTATATTAAAGTGGAAAGTGTGTGGTAGATGCAAATATCGTTTTTATTTTCGAAACGGTCAGTTTTGTGCTGCTTGTGATTTTCGGGTTGTGATTTTTGGTTACGGTTATAGAGAGACACAGTTTTGTTTGTCAGTGCCTTTACTTTTTTTTCGAGAGATTTTTACCATAGACAATGAACGGGTAAGTGACTAATTAGATAATTATTTGTAAATCTGCGAGTGAATTATCCTAAAACCTTTAATTAACTAATCAGCCGCTGTTTATTGACGGATAAGTTTGGCAAAATTTAAAATAAAAATAAAAAGGGGATGCCTCTTCGAAAGAGCAATAAAGCAAAGGCCTTTTTTACCGATAATTTTTGAAATGCCGGGGTTAGTTTTTCTTTTTTTTTTTTTTTTCGCGTGTGATTCAATTTTTTTATCTGCATTATACAGGTGCGTCGCTATTGAAGTATTACGCTGCCAGCGCTGCATACTCAGGGCCGACACTGTCTGCCCTGAAGCGATATTCGCTTGCGATGGCGTCGAGGCGCATACGTTCTGCGCCTCGTGTGCCGATGTGATTGGCTGGTTGCAAAATGAACCCACGCTACTTTGCCCCTTTTGCGGGATGATTGTTTTTCGCTCCAGAGTGCTGGAGCGAATGGTTTTTTGGGAGAAAGGTAAAAAAAAAAAGGAAGCAAAATAAATAAATTAAAATAACTCGCTATATTCTTGTTCATCATAGAAGACGCCAAGAAATGGAGAGGATGACTGGCCCTCCACCCTTAATCCCAATTCAGGACATCCCGAAGTAACTAATTTCACCCCTTATTTTAAAATAAAAATACCAACACTTTTTTTTTTCTTCAACCAAAAAAAAAAAATAGCTTCCAAGACGTAATCTCCATCGGATCCAGCGAGGAGACAGCGGAATTCCCACACCATGGCGGGGAAGTTAGACCGGGTACACCAAGCTCGGGGAGTAGCACCGTAAGCTACATTTTCGAGTTGCCGCCTCAATTGGATCCTGAGGAGTCGCTCGATTCGGGATATGGACACGAACATATTTAAAAAAAGTACGAGCGGGTATTTCCACGATAACGCTGACACCGTTAAATTTCTAATTTTCTTTTTGCAGATTCCGGAATATAAATATTTACTCCTTACCTCTCGTGTTTTATTTCCCCTGTCCTTTGTGCACAATAAAAGTACAGTTTGTACCCGCGACGGTACACATTCGCAGAATTATATGTTTTTAAAATAAATGCTTTGGTCAATATTCACTAGGTGGGGATACCTTATTAAAGAAAATCTTATTTCAAGAGGGGACACTAGTTTACATTCGAACCGCTAGAGGGTGCAGATGATCACGCGAACAATATGATCAAGTCTCATTGACGCCATTGCTTTTCTTAGGGGTGGGAAAATATCTGGGCTCTGATTGGCTTCGCCGCCATCGCAAACTAGAGGTGATTAAACCCCATTGGTGCTTGCTTATCCAATGGGGACCAGCTTCAAGGGATTATGGGTAAAGGGGGAGGAGCTAGAGATTCGTGGGTAAGGAGGACACCCCACAAAAAAGGGAGCGGAGTGGAGGAAGCCTATACTGTACTTAAAGACTACTGGGGACCTTTTCCCGTCTACTATCGGGGGTCTTATTGTTGGACCTTCGAATTGTGGAAAAACAAATGTTATGATTTCGCTTTTAACTAACCCTTTGGGCTTGAGATTTGAGAATGTCTACATCTATTCTAAATCATTACATCAACCCAAATACCTGCAGAAAGTACTAGAACTGATAGACGGTTTGGGGTTATTTACTTTTAATAATAACGAAAACATCGCTGACCCATCTGAAGCAAAAGCAAACTCAATTTTTATTTTCGATGACATTATAAACCAAAACCAACACGTTGTCAGACAATATTTTTCGCGAGAAAGACACAATAACATCGATAGTTTTTATCTGGCTCAGACATACTCTAGTATTCCTAAGCAATTAATACGCGATAACGCAAACTTTATTATTTTATTTAAACAGAATGAAACTAATCTAAAACATATTTATTCTGATCATGTTGCCCCGGATGTTACATTTGTGAATTTTTTAGAAATGTGCAACAAATACTGGAGCAATAAATACGGGTTCTTGGTCATGAATAAGGATAGCGATATTACTTTTGGTAGATACAGAAAAGGATTTGATGGCTACATATACCCGTAAAGCTTTACCAAAGTTCATCATTTTATTAGAGACCTTTCGTTTGTGCAGAGGCTTTTTTTTTAAACAAAAAATAAATAAATAAATAAAATGGAAAATAATACCGAACTAAATCTTAAGCGAAAACTAGTTAGTACCGCGGAAGATGTTAGGAAAAAATTTAATTATTTAAGAAACAGACATACTGAGAACAAGTTCGGACTCGAGGCATTCTATCAACCTGTCACAACAAGTCTAAAATCAATTCGGGAGCCATCAAAACGACGCTGAACGAAGATAAAGCTACTTCTAGCCAATCAGGTTTAAATGTAAAAATCGAAAAGAAGGAATCTCCGATGGAAAAGACAAACTACGGGATATCTAAATTAGGTGACCCGTCAATTCTTGAAGGATCATATACTGACGCTGAAGCTTCTTCAGATGAAAGTACATATGAGGAATCGTACGAAACCCCTTTATCGGAAACTGTATTATCGGGAAATAGATTCTCGGTCGTAGAGACATTTGAAAAAACTAAGAGATGATAATCGCGACTATGATAGACTATTTGGGGTACGCTACAAAATTGAAGACGCACAGATGTTTATCGGGGATTCGGAAATAAAGTTTGTTTCAGGCAAGGTTATTTTGTATCGAAACGATCAAAAAATTGGTGAATATAACACAAAGAGGAACGGAATAAATAAATCCAGAACTCGCAAATTTAATTAAATTATAAAGCCGCTTTTAATAAAAAAGGAATTTATAGCATTCAGAGAAAGGACGGAAAAGGTTTAAAAATGAAATTAACAAAAGAAATACTGGGGCAGAAATCTTTTAACAATAAGAAAAAGGAATATGTATATTGGAACAAAGTACCCGAGCTGATTGCGAGATTACGTTTGTTGTGGGGATCTAAATCTGCTGGACATTCGGGTCATGAAAATGAAATTTTGTCTATTATAGAAGAATTACGCGAGGAAAAAATAATTTATTAGGTTTAAAAACATTTTCTCTATTTAATAAGCTTTAGTAGACTTTTGAGTATGGCAGGAGCAAATACGATTGATAAATTTGGACGCCGTAGAGGTTATGATAAACCTTTGATCGGGGGGCGGAATGGTTCATTTAAACTGCTGATAGACGGGCACTTCGATGCAGGGGGTAAAAGATTATCAAATGTGGCCCCTCCGGCTCACTCTTTAGATGCTGTAAATAATAAATACTTAGAGGTTCGATTGGAAAATATGTTTAAAACAATTAGAACATTATTGGGAGACTGCATTAAATCGGAAACTAAACAATTCGATGAGATGATAAACAAAAATTTTCAAAATATTGGAGATGCAGCACGGAGAGGTAAAGAGCTTTCTAGCAGAATTGCAAAGCTAGAAAGAGATATGTCAGAAGGTCCGTTGGTGATGGTTATAGGATACCGAGCCACTAAAAAACTACATAATTCATTTTACATTATTGAAGGCGATGATCGAATAAATTTTCATTATCCTCAAAAGGTGAGAGCTATATTCGTCTCTCATAAAAAAGCTCCCGTTTTAATAAATGCCGACCATACTTCTTTGGACAAAAAAAGAGGGAAATGTCTAAAGGAGGGTGATTATATTCAGTTCAAAGCCATCCCTGATGCCGAGACTGTATATATAACTATCGTATCTGAATATCTGAAACAGACTAGTGATACAGCCTAACTTAAGAAGATCTAAAACAATTATTCCAAAAGAAAAATAATGGGAGAATCAGAAAATAAAAAAATGGTTCTTCTTAATGAACTATTTAAACCGTCACGCAAAAACTTCGTTCGTAGACATACGATTATCAAGGGATATGGAGACCTATGGCAAGCTGATTTAGCTGAAATGCAACAGTATTCTAAATTCAACGACAACAATAGATATTTTCTAGTAGTTATCGATCGCACTACCACCCGTAATGGTTTTTCCCAGAAAAAACTTTAAGGATTTTATGTGTAAAAATACTCCCACAGGAACACTTGGCTTAGCAGCGCCAACTGGATGGATGAATTCCGAATTATTTCCAAAAGTGATTAAACACTTTGTGAAGCATACGAATTCATCACCAGAGAATCAAAGCATACTAATTTTGGATAACCACGAATCGCATCTTTCAATTGAAGCGTTAGATTTGGCCAAAGCTTCAGGGGTGCACATCCTCACCATACACCCACATACCTCAGGAAAGCTACAACCTCTGGATGTTGCCATATTCTCGCCATTCAAAACGTATTACAATGCTGCCATAGACTCATGGATGCTACGAAATCTGGGGAAACCAGTCACAATCTACGACATTGGAGAGCTTGTTGCGTCAGCTTTTTTTAAAGTTATGACCCCATCTAATATAACGAATGCATTCAAGAAGTGCGGGATATTTCCGTTTGATAGATTTGTTTATAATGATGAAGACTTCTTACCCAGTTAGGTGACTGATCGTCCTTGCACCGATTGTTCAATCCGAGAAGAAAATATGCATCAAATAAGCCGTGTACCATTAGCAGATACATCGCGACTTACCGTACAGACAGCGCTTCGGACATAACTGTTAACATGCGTGATCAGCTTGACAATATACCAGGTATTATTGGTAAAGATAACTCCAATGGCAACACCCCAGGTGCTATAAATCTCTCAAGCAGCTCTTCAGCAATGCTTATAACGGAAGGTAACTCCAGAATATCTCCAGAACGTATTGTACCAAAACATTCCAGTATATCAACGCCTTTGACACCAAAAGGTAACAATAACGGTCAGGCTTTTATTTCACCATTTGATTTTAGAGAACCAATAAGAGCTGGGCCAAGAAAGTCCAACAGAAAGCGTAGAAGACTTGGCCGCAGTATAATAGCTACGGACACGCCTGAGAAAGCTGAGATAGGGATGGAAAAGGCTGCAACTAAAAGGAAAAAAGCGCTGAAAAGGAAAAAAGTTTCAAGAAAAGTGATCGATAGCGATTCTGATGAGGACGTTGAAACTGATTTTCAGGATTCTGACGATGATTATGATTCAGATTGGATTGGCGACAAAGACAATGAGGTCTCAATATTAACACATGACGATCTGCAACAACCTTTACCAGGACCGCCACAAGAGGGTGAATATGTGCTTGTAGAATTTGCGACTAAAAAGAAAGTATTGTACTATGTAGGCAAAACACTGCAAATTCGAAACAAGGATCTAGAATACCAAATAACGTTTTTTAAGACAAAATCAACAAAATAAATTTCGAGTTCCCAATGTGCCTGACATATCTTTAGTGAAAGAAGACGACGTCAAATTGATATTACCAAAGCCAATTTGTAGTGGCAGTACCTCAAGACAGCAGTCTTTCTATAGTTTCCCATTAGATTTATCTGCACTCAACGTTAATTAAGTCATTTTTTAATTCTGTTTGTTTGTTTATTACATCTCTAATATCAGAAGTTATGTTTATGTCGATTGTTATTGCGCCTAGATGTAAGAAACCAACAATATTTTCAATTTTAATTTAAGTTTCGTTGTGTTCTTTTTTTCTAGTCCTTAGGTCAGATAGTTTAGTTACTGGTTATGACCTAGAGAATCAAGAAGCTGTCATTTATGTTTTATTCAAGTTTAGTCTTACCAAAAGTGATATGTGTTTAGTTATTACTAAAAGAGTGAGTTATCATTTACCTATTCGTACTTGACTTATTAGTACCTAGTCTCAAAATATAGTTGCTAATTATAATCTAGCGAATAAGGGATTTGTCAACCAATTACTTATATACCCGAATTTGTTTTATTTTTATAAATATAAATAAAAAATTATATCCATTTTAGTATGTCCATTATTTAATATTTATAAAAATAATTATCCATTGTGTACTCCAGTGATCCATTGTTTACTTAGGGGTGAGCCTAGGGTACCCTAACCTTAGTACACAATGGATCATTTGCAAACTTAAAAAAAAAAAATGGTCGTCATGATGCAACCAACCTATTATGTCAAAAAGTAATCGTGGGTAATTAAAGTAGTGGAGCCATGGTTTGTTGAAAATAAAATGAAAAGTTATAACTTTCATAACTTTTTTGCTACAGCGTGTCAAACAAAAGTTGATCCACTGTTGCCACCTTGACCCTACACATTTACGGAAATTTCGTTGGATTTTTCAAATATATGAATTTGGTTTAGACCCATCGGTGTTGGACAATTTTCAGTTCTTAAAACGCACTTATAATAAGTATATGAAGTTGGTAAGTCTCGTTCGCGATGTCCTTCTTTTACAGGAAAACAAGCACAGACCACTGACCAATAAAAACAGGCTTCGTCATTATTGTGAATATTAATTCTGGGGTTTAAAAATATAAGGGTTGATTTATCCTGGCATTCGTCCAGCCAGGTTTGCGGTTTTGTATTTAAAATATCATTAAATAAATATTATTCAAATATTCATAGTGCCTCAAACACGTAAAAAAAAAGCTCCTAGCTCTCCTACAATTTAACAATTCCTTTCAAAATATATGGCGACAGATATTTTTCATCTCTAAACTTGGTAGATTTCTTAAAAAGAAAAGAAATAGGATATACGGGAACAATTAACGCAAACAGGTTGGAGAATTGTCCTTTGCGTGACAACTTGCTGCAACTGAAAAAACGCCAACGGGGTAGCTTTGATTTTTGCAGATATAAATACCTAAATAACGGTAACCCTATAGAATGACAATCGTCCAGTTTTAACTGTCAGTAGTTGTGAACAAGTAAATCCCATTTCTCAAGTTGGTCGCTGGATTTCTACTGAGAAAAAAAAAAGTCCTATTCCTCAGCCATTTCTAATAGACCCATATAATAAATATATGGGTGGAGTGGACCGGATGGACCAAAGCATCCACAATTATCGAATAAGCCTTCGTTCTAAAAAGTGGTGGTGGAGTCTCTTTACATTTTGTTTGGACTCGTGCATGCATAACGTTTGGCAATATTATAGACTCCAATCAAATTGCGAAAGAGTTGATTTTCTACAATCGACGAGAAACAGTTCAGGCCTATTTAAAAAAATATGGACGACCAATTTTAGCTGGAGCACGTCCAAAGACATCAACGCCATAAGATTCGAGAAATTTCAACCACATTAGATATGATGGCTAAAAAACAGAACAGGTGCACCCTTTGTCATAAAAACTCAACTAAAATGTATGAGAAGTGTGACATCAAATTACATGAAGCTTGTTTTAAAACTTATCATGTTCCTGATGCTTATTACATGTTTTTTTTTTAAACTTAATTAAAATTATTTATTTAAAATTTGCTTTGATTTTACTGTACCCATTCATTCCCGATGTTCCAAAATTGGAACATCATTTTTTTAAAGAAAAAACACTTGAAAAGGCGAAAAACAATTTTTTCCTCAGATAATATAATCACTCTTGCTATATTTTTCCAAATATTTTATTTTTCAAAAGATTTGCAAAACTCGGGCATAACAGGTATTTTCAATTCTTAAAACTCGGTCAATAACGGGTTAATGTAAACTAAAAATATTGAAACAAAATTTATACCCGAGCGCGAAAACTTGTTTGATACCGGACCAGATTGTTGCCCGAGACCAGCAATGCTACGGCTGGCAACGATGCTCTCGATAACACCACACTCTATTCCTAAAGATAGTAGCAGCGAAAATGAAATGGAAGAGATAGAAATACAAAAATTGAAGATGAAGTTGCTGATGCAGCACGGGTTGTTCGAACTTGTAACACTCATGCGCATTTTTAACTTCGATAACACAAATTGAGGTTATAAACGTTGACGCAAATTCTTGTTTCGCCTTTTAAAAAAAAATCAGATGAAATACATTTTCGTGAACTAACAAAACAGAATTTTCTAAAATGGCAAATAGAATTTAACCCATGTTTTTTTTCTTTTTTGAATTAACAATTTCGGATGGTACTCAACTTTGAAATTTATCAGGCCAGTTCCCAGTAGACAGATGATATACAGTTAAACGAGAAGTTTCAAAAAAATGTGTCAATGTTAGATTCACCGCGTAGTGTAACAGTAGCGACTGAAGAGAACCTGCATCTCGTTGCCCAAACGTTTGTCGAGACACCCAGTCAGTCTGCAGTTTGCGCAGCTCTTCAATTGGGCATAACGGACTGAAATATCATGTCGTCCTCATTTGATACATGCGCTAACAGCTTATCAACAAATTCTTTGGAGGGATGAAGCATAATTAAAATTAAATGAATGGATTAACTAGCGTCTTATTGAACATCTGAGAACCCCCATGAGACCACTGCGCAGAGTTGAATCTTCCTGGAATAATTTCCTTGAGGAGACCGTTGACGCAGATAATTATCAGGAACTCCTTGTGGATTTAAACGGTGAACTTGATAATAACCCAGAGTTAGCAGATACTCGCTATTCCCTTACGCCGGGCCAGTTTTATAGGTCTGGTCCTTGAGAGGAAGAAAAACTAAAAGTGACAACAATGGCAAACGCGCAGGAAAAGATTTACACAGCGGAAGAGATCAAGAAGATCGCACCACATTACAGTGGTAAACCAGAGAACTTCAAACCTGGCTTTAAACCTAAAGTTAGGAACGTACCCGTTGGTAAGAGAGATCCAACCGTGCCAAAACCAACACATGCTGCAGAAAACTCGCAGCCCACCAACCAGAACAATGAGCCTCTGTTGAGAGAGGCAATTTTCGGCATAGACATTACGGACAATCCTTCAACGCCAATTATTCAAAATTGGTGGATCTAACACTCGACACGTTCGACGCGTACCAGACTGATGTGAATCAGGTGGATCGTAAGGTACGTAAGGAAGAGTTACTATATTATTCCACAGTATTACTTCATCTACGCTTGATCGAAGTCAAGTCAAAGCAAGGAGAGCAGGTACTGTCAAGCCCGGAAAAAGATATTCGAAAGGCAGTTGTAGACGAAACTTTTAACGTTCCGCAACCGATCTACACTTACATTAAGGAAATTGAAACGTATACCGACCGAATGGGCAAAGAGACATTGTTGGAAATTCCCGCATTGCCAACTACCGTTGTGCAAAATTTTTAAGGATACCATGCCAACGCGGTGAACGCTGACACTCATAATCTGTTCGAAGAGGTTCCATCCCTGGGAGTAGCTAGGGACATGGTAATGGCGCTCGCTTCTCAAGAAGCGGAACCGGTGCCAAACTTCCATGTGCACAGCATTGTGACAACCAACTTTATCGGAAAAACGTCATTAAAAGGAGAACGAAGGCCAGAAATTAGGCAGCGCTTAGCAGGCTTTGGTATTACCGCGAACCAGTTCGACGAGTACGTAACAAACACGCGATTCAATCTGCGCTACCTACGGTCAATTTCAGATGTTATTGGCAAATTCGAAACTTTTAAAGTCGTGACGCGTAACTTGGTATGGCAGGAGGCGAAATTCAAATAGTAACAACAACGCCCTCCGAGGAATAAGAAATAGAAAACTGGCGTCAAAGGTCAGTGCAAGGAACCTCACCGTCATCAAGTTCGACAGCTGTGCTCGGTGCAGCAAACGGATTTGGTTTCCAACTCTTCAAGGAAGATGGTTGAGGACGAAATCGAATGGAGAGAATTACCAATTGGAGCTGCATTGTAGGTGCAAGTCAAAATCCCTGGCAAATGCCAGACAATTGGTATAATAACCGAAACGCACGTCACAATGCCACCGTGTTAAAATAAAAATCAAGAACCGTATTGACTGGTCTAGTTCGTTTCCCAAAACCCGAATTATGCATTAATTTATTAATATCATAAATCGAACACGATATTAAAAAGTTATCCATTATTTTTGCAATATATGGTTAAAAAATGTTGTTCCACTTTTACGAAGAATTAAACACCAGCAAAAAGAAAGTTCGCTATATTTTACAATTTTTCTTCGACAAAGACAATGAGGATAATCCCAATCCGCACACACCAATAGTGCTTCAGCAGTTTGGATGGGAAGTTCTTGTACATCCACATTTTGCTTAGAGTGATCAGCTGTTCTTTCCTATAGCCAATAGTTTTACTGCTGACATGATTCAATTTGGGGATGTGAAACCCGAATACATTTTTTTTAAACGAAGAGAGGCATAATGAAATTTCCTTAAAAATGGCGACAAGTGAAGGAACAAGATGTTGATAACCAGTCAAATAAAAAAAATATATCGGCCGACCCAAAACATAAATTTTTATATCTTCTTTTTAACCTCCTTTTGGGACGCAGACTGCCACTCCGATGACACCAATCATGAACATCCACAGCCACAGTCGTGTCGAAGCAATCCAGTAGGAGAAGCTCTTTCAATCCGAGCCGAAGAATCACAACCACCCAAACTTAAAGACTTATTTTTGTTATGAAATGTTCAAATACCTCAGGCGGTTTATTGACATTAAACCTCAATCAAGCAATCTTTGGTTTTAAACATTTGTTGTAAGACCATTCTGAAACATATTCATCGGCAAAATACTCTTTAAAATATTGTTTTGAATACTACGTACGTAATGCAAGCATTAAATGCATATAAAAAAAGAATCGGATAAAAGCCGAAATAAAAAATGAAATTCAATTTAACTCTAAAGAGATGCACATTCGATGTTGTCATGTGTCAACGAAATCTTCTTTGCAAATGCCCCATCAAATTACGATTCCAGTGTCATCTAGTGCCCTGGAATATCTGGCATTCAAAAAGTAAAGTGTTCTGGTATTATTGAATTCATACTCTTTGAATTTGGTTATTATCGTTCAGCATTTTTAACCCATTGCAATTTATTGTGCGTATGATGTTACACACCAATGTCATTTCCTTTGCCAATCTCATATTATATATTATTAAATTTTGACTGCTTTCGTCGTTCATGAAGAAAGCTCGAATACTTCTGAGGATGCCCTCTTGATGTTACCCTACTCAGTTCAGGCAACGGCACCCTGCACTCGTAGTCGGAGCAGTCTTCTGCAGGATTCGACTGTTTTACGGGCCTTTGGATCACTGACGGACTGTTCATTGCTGCCATTTTAACTGCGGTACGCATCATATTCCGCAGTTAAATAATCGTGTGCGAATCTTGTACAATTTCAAAAAGAAAAAGCTATCAGATGAAGATAAGAAAACAAATAGAGTGGCAAAGAGAAAACGATGCAAAAAGTGGTTGCTAAAAGGGAAAGAAATATTCACAGGATTTTGCCAAAAATTCCAAACAAGAGCCTTTCAATTCTAAAATTTAAACAATAGACCTCCAAATTTCGCATTGCACTCAAACCTGATTTGCACAACGCGGGACAAAAGCTGTAAAGGGATACCGTAAGGGGGAAATAATGAGTAAATAACCAAATAACTGAACCGAAATAATATCGATTTTTATTGAAAATATGGTGGTAATCAAAGGAGTAGTAAATACAAAACAATTTGTTGGATATTGATTTTTATTGAATTATTTAAAAATATTTATACTCACCTATGGATATGTCTGGAATCAAATCTGCTGATATAGATTCGGAGCAGGTGAAAGAATGCTCCGCTTTTGGCTGACTCTGCAGACACAGTTAATTTGGTAAATATACACGATAAGTATTTGAAACATCGATAAATTAAACATTTCAATATAAATAATTTCTTGATAGATCTTTTTACCTCAGGATGCAGAGATCTAACACTACTAAGCTTGTCCATATTACTCAGTATGTCTCAGAAGTTTTGGACAAAAACCGACAGGTCGATGTTGTATACACAGATATCCAAAAAGATATGATGGTCAGGTCAAATGTTAAACTTTGATCGTATTGCTCACTAGTGTGATATTAACTGTGAATCACTGTACGAGGATAATTAAATTTTTCGCTTTTTTTATTATATCTAAGCAATTTTCATTTTTAGTCAGGCATTAAATATAATTAGTGCTGCAAATAAAGCAATTTTATTATTATAACTAACGTTGTATTACTATGCCTAAAGAAAAATACCTAAATTACAATCTGACCTGAGCGATATAAAAATCTGAGAAATATCACACTATATCACACTAGCATAAATAAGCGAAATCTTCGCATTTATTCATATCAATCATTCAAAAATAAATGCAAAAAAACTTGACCGGAGTTGAAAACCTTTACCGTATGTTCCAGAAACAACATTTATCAGAACTTCATAATATGAACATTTTTTTTTCTATGTATATGTAAAATAAATCAGACTGGTCAGAAAAAAAATAATTTCTCAAACTAATACTAACGCAACTGGAGTTGATGACACATTAGTATGTAGTTCTTTTACCCTTGAGAATTATAAATAATTTGAAATGCATACGAACGAGGACCTCAAAAATTTATATAGGTAAACTCGAAGATTTCAACCAAACAAAACGTGGGTCACGGTCTTGTGCTAGGATAACAATGTAAATTTTCTAAAAGAGTTTACATATTGTCACCAATTGTTCGCTTATAATTTCATATTTTAAAATATTTAACTGAAAAACAGCAGCAAAAAGGACAAACACATTTTTAAAAATCAAATAAAGAAAACAGAAAAGAGTGCCGGGTAATAACTGTTGTATAGTCATTTAATTTCTTGGTTTGTTTCTTAATAAAATCACTTTAACAAAATCGGTCAGCATATTTTGGTTAAAGCTGCATACCAACTGTAACGTTAATTAACAAAACAGTGTCAAAATTAACAAAAGGTTTTTGGCAATTTAGCGACTAATCAATTTTTTTTTTTTGGGTCTGTATACAAACAAAAAGTATTGTTCCTGCCGGCTTCTTTCCAATGACTTACATGAATTACTTATGATCTACAATTTAGGTCAGCTCTTTAGTAATTTGACCGTATTAAATTGAATTGAATAACTTAGTAGGTAACTTAGGTAAATAAGAAAAAGGTAAATCTGTTATTCTATACAGGGTGTTTTAAAAAACATGCCCCCATTTTCGGCTGAACATTCATAAGTTCATATAAATCTAGATCACAAAAGCTTAGCTTCCAAGATTACTACGATCTTCGAAATTAAATAAACAAAAACGTACGAAAATCCTTCTTTCACACAGAAGTCATTTTATTGTTTTTAGGACTTAATAAATGATAGAACTCATGCAAAATATATCATTTATACTGTAATAACTGTTACAACAATTACAAAAAAAACAAGGGATTATATTTTTGAATGTGACAATAGTATTAATTAAAGATTGAAATTAAAAAAATATATATTTGGCATAAAATTATTTTTTTCTAGTTATAGCGCTCCATTGCTTTATCGCAGAAATTTGAGTGCTAAGAACCAAACAGAGCATAGAAAACATTAAAAAAAAATAAATATTTCCGTCCAACACCTCGAGATATTTAAGCTGATTATTCACTTAATATACTTTACAATAATAGGTACTAAGCGTTTTATAAACACATAGGTTAAGAGTACATCATCAAACGTTAAAAAAATAATTAACTTATCTAACGCTTAACACGTTTGCACTTGGTAAGGGGTGGTGAGGCATCTGACCGAAACAAAAGAATAAATTCGACAATCTCAGGATTGCTACTAAATCATTGTCTACCACAAACAAGCAAACCTATTTAAAGCTATTTTAACGACTTAAGCTCCGTTAATACCTAAGATTTTTATGTATGCCTACATGCCCGCCATTAAACTGATGGTTCTCATTTTTCATCATTTTCTTCAGTGTTAATTTTTTAGGACATTTACTGAAATGTTTTGTCAATTTTCGTGATTATTATTTTTTCGATTGAAAACGACGCATGATACGCAAACAACTCGAGTCAGAAAAGTTGACACGTTTAGCGGTTTATTCGAAGTATATAAGAAAAATTGTAAAAATGTAGATAGAGTACAGTTGACAATACAATTAGCACACCTAACGGACGGCACTGGACTCCACAAATTCAATCTAATCGAAGCAAACTTGGCTTTTTACCATTATAAATACTGTTGCTAAAACCGGTCAAAAATATTTTAAAAATTGTAAAAGAGATGATTTTTTTTTAACATTTAACACCCCGTATTTTGGAAACTAAGCATTTGCGGACCTAGGTTTATAAAGACAATCTTTTTTTTTTCTTCATTCTTGGATGACTAATCTATTAAAATTACGGAGAATAACAACAGCAAAGATCAACAACGATGCAAAAAGACTTACCTAAACAACTTCTCTGCGCTCTTCGAACGGACGAAAGACTATTGGTAGTCATGAAAAGTATCTGAACGGGTGGTGGAAATTGCATGATTGTCTTCGACTAAAAAAACATGTTTTTGTAAACAAATCATTGATACCAAATCAAGTAAATTTATATATCGCTAAAAGGACGAAATAATAATTATAATTCCCAAAATATCAAAAATGCAAAATTATTTCAAGTTTTATTTTTTAACTGGTATTATAAGGTCGGAAAGACATATCCAAATTCGGTTTTTACTGGCGTATTAGACTCTTATTAGTCCGTCTTGTCTTTTCTTGCAATATATAATTATCTCGAGAAAATTCATTTTATTTGTGGGAAACGCTATCTAGCAGTTATACAAGCAATCTAATTCAATTCGCTTAACCCTTTACGGCTTAGCGTACTCGTAGTGGAGCCACAATCAATTTAGTTTAAACCGCATCGGGACACTTATAGTGACTATACTGTAGGTATGCCCCACCGTTATATAACTGTGTTTTGTAAATAACGATTATTTGATATGTTTTACAAGAGTTTGTGTAAATGAAAATAGTTTTGTAAAGTTTAAATGCAAACTAATGATTTGATTGCAGAGTTCTCTGACGACACCGACTGGGCGATTTCAGCGATGATCACATTGAAAGCGCCCAATGATTTTTACGCACCATTTGTTGCTCGGACTTGTGATATTGAAAACATGCCCATTGTTTTTGCCCATGATGCTGGCCGCAATGATATAAATAATGATAGACAATGAAATACGCTTTTCTACTATTCGAGCCCAAGAAATGGCAAATCCAACTGTGCAGACCAAATCTGAAATTATTTGATGATATGATGATATCCCAGCAGGCCAAGAAAATTTTTTCTAAACGGCATGTAAATAAGCTTCAAAGAACAAAAAATTTTCCTAAACTAATCTAAGCTGAGATTCCCATGCATGTGATACTGTATAATAATATTTTATAAGCACAATTTTAAATTTTATTTTAAAAGCACAAATGAATTTAAACAACTTTTGCCACACAGTGCCGATGATATTTTTAAAAAATTCTAACAATAAAAGCTACGGAATATATAAAACGTTTGTTATAAACTAACTTGCAAATCTCACCAGCATAAAAATTTAGCGAAACCTTACGTTCAAATTTCCAGAAAACCATAGCAAATTCTATTAATTTTGCAAGTATTGACTTCTATTTATTCGTTTGCGTTAATTTTTATGTCAATATGGGGAAAGGATGAAAATCAATTGAGCCACTTTCCGCAGAATAAAAAATAATTTTCTCAATCATTCAACATGCCTCGTTCAAAAACACGCAATTGATAATAAATAAAAACAAAATGGCGAAGACAGTTTGTAAACTCTAAAAAATATATTATTAGACAGATCCAAACTAAAATAAGAAACTTACCAGTCACAAACATGTCACGAATTTAATGTAATAAGAACATGAACCACTTCGATGAGAAAATTCACGGTCGGCGAATCGTAAAACGAAAAGAAAACTCCTCTTATTCTCGAGCCATACTTTTAACCACACTTGAATCGCAAAAATGGACGACAATTGGAATGGTGATGAAACAGCATGGCGCTGATCCTCAGCAAAAACCACAGAAGACTATCAGGACGAAACTTTGATATCAGGAGGTAATTCTGCTGGTACCATTGCGCCATAACCACGGAACCAGGGAAAAAAAGCTCATTAAAGCAATCTGAGCACAGAAAACAAATTGGTAACATTCCCTGGTCTGAACAATGACCATTTCAACGCGTACCAAGAAAAGCACAACCAAAAGGGATACCGTGCCCGTGGAACTTTCAATAACACCCCCAATGAGAAACGAAATATCATTGAGCATTGAGAATTGGGAGAATTGGAGTGCGATGAAATTATGAGGTTTGGAAACAAAAATATGGTTCACGAACAATAATGGACATCCTTGTGGCGTATTATTGAAAACATAGGCTAATAAAGTATGGAAAAACGGAGGTTATGTGTTCTATAAAATAAAAACTTTTGTTTTGATTACCGGAGGCATATGGATGATTAACACAGTCAATCTACTTAATACTTAATTTTTAGGGACATAAGATAAGAAAAGTAATGGCGTAATAACATTATGTTTGCACAATTCAGGTGATAATAAAACGAAGTCTATGTAGTCTCATAATCGTTTGTCCATTTTACATAGGAACAGGGATAGACAGCTGATTTTAGACAATCAGTTTGTAAGTTTCAATAAAATATTGGGCCCTTTTCGAAAATACACAGGAGTAAAAGATAAAACAAAAAAAATACCATGACTTTTGTGCTGTATTTCAATGATGCCTGAAATTGATTTGTTTGTATTTTCTTTTTGCTTATTTTTAATATATTGTGTATTTGTATTAATCGAAATTATCTTCAAAACAAATAAAAAATTGCTTTAACATTTTAAAAAGAAAATAGAGTCTGCTGTCATATGACCTTAAACAGCTACTAGCAGTGCAGTGCAGCCCTACTATCCGAGCAGAAGATCGTTAATATGACAGCATGCAGAAAAATTAGTTTTTACTTTTAAGTAAAAATCGTTGGACTGACTTAAAAAAAATTAAGAGATCATATCAACTCATAAATGATTGCAAATTTCATTGTTTTTTTTAACGAACGACGTGCTACTGACGGTCTACAAACAAAAATTTAGGCTGCAGGTCGCCACTGCACTGGTTAACTCGGGATTTTTTTTTGAAAAATAAATTATCTATCTAAAAAATGTCTACATTTTAGTTACCAACTCGTGTCCTTCAGAAACAACAAATATTAGAGGACTGTTCTTTTTACTTTTGGAGTTTTAATGAAATAACATCCTAACAACAAGATAAATAATAAACGATTCTTATTAATAAAAAAAAAACAGTACCTACTGTTAATATTTTTTAATTTTTATTTTTTTAATTAATAAGCCATTTTTTAAAAAAGTAGAACATAGAAACTAGATAAGTTGTTAAAAGTGTCCTCTACCTTGGAAGTTAACACGAGTTTGTTACCATACACCCTGAGAACCTGCTGAGTGTGCAAGACTCGCAACATAACGATGGGAAAGATGCGCAACGGGCAGTCATCTGAAAATATTTTTGTTGTAAACTTGTAATACGAAAATAAAGTTATTTTTTTTAAAATCGGCAATCACGGTCTGGTTAGTTAACTGGCGCAGTCGGAACGATTTTCGGGAATATATATATATAGCAAACGTACTCGATTTGTTGCGTTTCAATAGAATTACCCGGAAAAAAAGAACTGTTGTGACACAAGAGAACCTCTTGGCACTACAGTCAGGTGTATGCGGCCAAATAACCTAACGAAGTCTTTGCAAATTTTAACCCAAGAATTTAACATTCATTCATCTTCAAAACCAATACAATTAAAGTATTCCGATTGATAGAAATATTCCCAGTTTTAGATCGATTCAAACAAATTTCCCAATGCATTCATTCCAGCCAAATCAGGACATGCTCAGACTACAAAATGTCAATGCACAAAACCCATATGATTTTCATATGACTTTCCTAGACCACCAAGTTTTTTGACATGCGCAGAATCCATCAATATAAGGCCAAATTTTAATAGAAATCCACAACAAAATATTTTACTAAATCTCAAGTATTCGGTAAACCTAATAATCAACAAAAAAACTTTCCACCACCCACACCGATGGCGTGAATAGAGTCAACAACATATAAACCTTTACAAAACAAAATTACAATACACCAAAGTTTACGATAGAAGAAGTTTAACTCCGAAACCGAAAAACATGGACCAATAAAACCAAATTTTATATAGCGATAATCAAAATTACCAGGATACAGCTACCTATGATCATTATTATGCAAATAATGCATCCTATGATTATGACACTGAAAATTGTCTTTATTTGCCCAATTACGACGAACAAGAACAAAGATATAACGAACAGCAACCTGCAAACGAAAATTTTCGGGAAATGATCACAATCACAAGACATAACACCTCAAATTATATATTTTAATATGTCAAATCCAAGCGATCATCAGAAATAATATAATTCAGGCTCAACTAGGTCATTTATCGATCCCAATATTGCACAAAAATTATATCTTAATTATATAATAAATGATCCTTTTATAGAAGCTACTGTCTTTCAAAAATCAGCACATCATTACAGTGCAATGATCCCATCTTTTTTGAAATTTTATTTATTCAAATTTCATAACATATTCGACGGTCTTTTAGGTCTCGACAATCTTACACTTTTACAAGCAAATCTCGACTTTAACAAGGGATATTTAAAAACACCCTACACGAATATTAAATTACAATTTAAAAAAATGCATTCCGAATTTAATTGCATAACAATTTCTTCGCGAGTCGAACAAGTCGTGAGAATTAAAACGTCACACACTGGGGCAGGAGAGCTCAAAACTTGGCATAAATTCTCAAACGTAGTAAATATTTAAAAAATGACTAATGATGTTATAAAAACAGCTGAATCACTCGATTCAGATCCATGAAACGCCTGCTTATAAAAACTATGACCTGAGCTTCCATCGAAACCCCACTTCGTAATTAAACAAAGCTTTTTTTAGTTGTTCGTCATTGAGTAAATTGATATTACCTTGTATAGTCATCAATAGGCGTTCTGCAGTGTGGTTGAACAAAACTTGTAACGGAACTTCTGCTGATACCTCAATTACTTTTATGTGCTCCTGATTTGGATGGCATTTTTTCTTTTCTGCTTGCACAACTTTATAAGAAGGAATAATTTCGGGGTCGCACCTTCTAACTAAGCAATACTGGTGTCTTGACATCTTGGCGTCCACCAATAAAGCTAGAGCATTTTCACCTGATATTAGACGACATTTACTTTCTTCCATCTTCATGAACGCCTTTCTATATTTACTTGCCCGTTTTGGAGAAATTGACATGTCCTGCATTAATTTTGAGGCCTGTGTTTGTCCCGCTGACCTTAAAGTCATCTGTGTTGCATACTTTAATTCCTCGAGTGGGGTAGATTTTCGCAAAACTTCGGTCTTTTTACGCTTGGTACGATCAGAGTTGATTTTTGGGCGACCCATTTGTTTTGGTGTTTTTATTGCATAATTTAGAAAAGAAATAGAAGTATCCAACCAATGTTGATTATTTTTTACAAATTTATCCTCCAGCCTGGCCGCTTTCATCCGTCTGCTTTTAAATTGTCACTTAAAATGCGACAATCTTTGATCAAGTTCTTAAGATTGTCCTCAAGACATTTTATACTTTCTCTAACAAGCTCCCTCAAAAAATTAAACTTTTCTTCTACGTTTCTCTTTTCAGAACTTTTTAAAATATTTCAATTGTTTTGATAATGCCAAAGAAATACCTAAATTAGATTTTTCCAAATTTGGAATTGATCATCTTAATTCCGAAGGAAAATATAAAATTTTGAATTTAATTAAAGAATATTCCGATATATTTTATAATGAAGACGAACAACCATTTAAACTAAGGCAGGCAAAATTGACTGAAGACTCCTACACCCTTATGTATTAGTACGACCTTAATGCGGTACTAATCGAAATTAATAAATTAAGGTTGCGATCTAATAACATAAACTCATTAATAAAACACCCGGAGTATTATGCCGAAACATCGGACTATTTAAAAATTGAGAAATTGAATTAAATCAAAATAAGTTAGAAAGGAATATTAGAAATCAAAACTCAATCTCGACAAACATAATAGCCAAATTTAAGTCTACTATTAAACAAATAAAACAAAATGAAAAACTGATCGAAAGAAAATTAAATCAGGTTAGTGACATTGTTTAAAAAACAACTTATCGGGAAAATATGTTTCTTATTAAAAATATTGTTAACGGAATAATCAACGTTTATGAAATAATTGATTTTATATTGCAAGATATTGAAAATTCCATACCGATTTCCAAATTAAGAATATTACATCCTACTTTTATTAAGTTAAACGACCTTTTTAGTGAACTTAAACAATTGAGAAAAAATAAAATGCCCTTGCCTATTAGCTTGGAAACCATAATACATTTTGAAAAATTGATTACTCTCGATAGCTTTATTCTAAATAATAGGATAACTTATCTATTGCATATTTCAATAATAAATCAAAATGAATTTGAATATTTTCATTTGTATTCTGTCCCTCTTAAACATCAGAGTCTCTTTAAGGTTGCTAAATGGCGTAATAAATATTTAATCATAAATCAATTACACTATATATATCGAAGAAGTCCCTGTAAAGAAATGACGACGTCAGGGTACCTATGTCCGCAAGGAAATGTTAAAGAACTTAGAACGAAGAGTCCTTGCAAAGTTCAGTTGCTGCAATCATCCAAACCTACTACCTGCGAAGAGATCTACGTCACTGTTAAACCGACTGGATAATTCCAACATATGGCTATTGATTTGGCCTAAAAGCAAGCTGACAAAGTTAAACTGTGAAGACCAAGAAGAGCATCAGAAGTTAGAAGGGAGTTAGTTTCTAACCTTGCAAACCGGATGCCAAATGAAAATCGACGAGACAACTATTGTGAACTACAAGAAAGAAATTACCAGAATCTAACCTATTATTTTTCCCGATTTTGATTATATGCCTACCAATCTTCCTGTCTTTAAATAAAATTTCCGTCTACAAGAAATTAACTCAAACAAAGAAACAATCTGATTTTTTATTTAAAACACAAGTAACACAATAACTGCTACTGCAATGCGACTTTAAGACTGTCTTATCCAACGATTAGCGCGCGTATTTATATTATTAAAGCAGCTGAATAAGCATATGTGTCATATTACTATCTTCTTATTACATACTCATCACAAGTGGCCATATAACTCCTCCCTCCTAAAGTTTGAGAAAATCGGGGTTGATTTTCGAATAGTTTCTAGTTCTATGCCCACCTTTATATTTTATTTTATTTTTAGGTAATAATAAAATACAATGATTATTATTAGTATAATTATAATAGTAGGTATTAAAGTAATTGAAACACTAGAGTTTACAAAAGTTAAGAGTTTTAGGAGGGTGATTTGCTAGGTTTCGAGCACTTTCCATATCTTCTTTTATATTTTCAACATTAATTTCTCTTAACTATAGTGGTTCGATATTATGAACCAATTCTTCATTAATAACTATGGACGGAAGTTTTAGTCTTAAATTAATTACGTCTCCTTTTTGAGACATTTTTTTTTATTTTTAATTTTAACATTACACTCTGCGGGCAGAATTAAAGATGCTTTATTTATTATTTCAACACTTTTGATTTGGGCAATAAAAATATATATTTTCTGGGGAATTTGGGATAACCACAATATATTTTATTGGGTAGCTGAGGCTGAGGAATCATTGGACAATGATTAGATAAATTAATTGTTTGTGGAATACAGGGTTCGTTTTTATTAAGCAGGTTATTGGAGGGATTTTGTAGCAGTTTTCCTTTAGGTTAAAGAAATCGTCTGTCTATTTCAAAAGATAGGGATTGTTTATAACGGATATTTTATTATTAATTGGTATGGGGTATATACGATTAGCGGCAGCAGGAGAATGGCAATCTTCATTCTTACCTAAAATTATAAATGTCTTTTAACATCTTTAGGTGTCTTTGATTTTTAAATTGAATTAGTTTATATTTAGGTTGTAATTTTTGTGTAAACTTCCGAGGTGTATTTATTAATTGATTAGTACCTTGGAGTATTTCGGGGTCATTTTTGCGTTTTTCATTTAGTTTTGCTAAAACATTTGCCTTTTTTGCATTAAGTTTTAAATTTATTTTTTCATTAAGTTCCGTAAAGATTTGCGAAAGTTCGTACACATAATCTGTTTGCAATTGATTTAGGTTTTTCTCAAAATTTCATTGATGCTTCAGATTTCCTTTTAGAATTTGGAAAGGAGTATACTCATGGGAAGAATGTTTACTAATATTGCGATATCCATTAGCTCTTGGATCGTTTTGGTACGATGCTCATTTTTTAGAGTGACTAGACTTTCTGTAAGGGACGAATGGAAGCTTTCGACTGGTGAGTTTGAATTTGGATTATACGGGGTAGTGAAATGTAACTCGATTCGATACGTTTTACATAAGTCTTGTACTAGGTTACTTTTAAAGCTTGTGCGTTATCCATAGTAATTTTACTTGGAGAAGAATTTAGTTAAGCTTTGACATATTTCGAGGGAAGTTTCATTAACTGGGTATGCTGTTGCAAATTTAAAGAAGTTATCTATTATTGTAAGATATTTTTGTCCTGATATCGAGTATATATCCATATAAATATGTTCTAAGCGTTTAGTTCCGATTGGTGTAGGTTTGTACCCGATTTTATAAGGATGTCTATCATACTTCGTTTTTTGGCATATTTCGCATGTATTAACGAAATTTATTACGTCTCTTTCCAGGCTTGGCCAATAATATTTTTGCTTAATATTTTTTGTTTTCTGTCATTCCTCGATGTGATGTCTTTGTAGTGCGATATCTTTCTATTATTTCTTTCTGTTCCTTTTGATCTTTAACATCTTCGAGTAACGTGTTAGAAATGACGAGTTTAAATGCATTGTTTTTAAACCTTTCCTAGAAACTTCTTATAATTACTGGTTCTAGTTCCTTATTAGGGAAATGTAAACAGTAAGTGTCTGTTCTTGCATGAGGTTATGTTAAATCAGTCCATCTAAATAGAATTTCATTTTTAAAGGTATTAAGGGCTTTATTGACATATGGAGCTCCTATAATTGGATTTTCCCTAGATGAATGAACCGTGTCCATTTCAGAGTTATCTACCTTTTCGTGCATATGGAGCTCCTATAATTGGATTTTCCCTAGATGAATGAACCGTGTCCATTTCAGAGTTATCTACCTTTTCGTGAGCTTCTTTACTTGTAGATGGGTTATTTTGTTCTTCTAGTTTTTCGAGCTGTAGTGTCTTTTTAACTGTATTTGGAGGTCTTATTTGAATATCCGAAATTATCTTAATTTTGGGTTTCTTTTTCGAACAATGACATACGAGTATTTCAATATCTTGACTTTGGAATAGGTGATTAATCATTGATTTTGCCTTTAGCCAATCCAATTGGTCTAGTCCACATCCTAGTTTAGGGATTGCAATTCGTGTAACTTGATTCTCTCTTGCATGGTTTTTCATATTAATTAAGATTTTCCAAAGCATATAGGAGGTTGGTTTTTGGTTAGATTTTTCTTTAGTAACTAGATAATAAATAAAACGATTATTTTTATTGTCAAATAATATTGCTATTTCTCCTGGTTTAGAGTTTTTATCGATAAGATATTGTAGGTTGTTAAATTTTTGTTTAAAATCTACAGCAATGCCTTGTTCTATTTTATAATTTTGTTGATCAAAAATATTTGCTTGAATTTCCTTAATTATCTCCGAGTGTTCGATTGGTTTCCAATTTTGATAAAATTTTTCAAACTCGTTCAGACCTTTTTGCGCTTTTTCAAACAGGTTTTCCTGTGATTCGAAGATATGTTTAATCTTTTCGTGCCATAAATATTGGTCATCTTTTTTCTCGTCTTCTTCACATACAGCTGACATATGTGTTAGTGGGTGTTTTACTAGGTCTACGGGGTGTATTTCTTTTGATGGCGTGAGAGGGCGTCAGCGTTGACATTCTGTTTGCCTTTTTTATATTGAATAGTGTATTCATATTCCTGAAGTTTTAGTTTCCATCTGAATAAATTAAATATTTCAAAGTTGTTAAGTTCAAATGGTTCTAGAAGTAAGTTATTATTAACGCTACCTTCGAATGATTAAATATATCGACAGTATAGGAATTATTTGTAATCGTAACAAGGGTTGCTTGTATTTCAATTTCATCTTCACGACAGTAGGGCATTATCCATGTCGTATTATTACGTTATTATTATTGGGTAGATTAGTCCTAAGTGTTGCTTTTTGTATAGTTTTTGGGGTTGGGGAATTTCTACTACGTAGTCGTCGAAATTTGTTCTATATGGAAAGGGAATTTCTATAGAACGGCTTTTAACTTCGTATTCTTTAAATCAATATTTAGATTTAGTTTACAAAGACCTTTAATTCCTAAAATACCGTCAAAATATTCATGAAATGGGTAAAGAATAAATTCAATTGGTTCGGTGATACCAAAGCAAGTAAATAATGGGATAGTTAAATTGGTTAAGGCTTTCGCGGCCCGTTGATAAGCTATTATCTTGATTCGGGTTTAAAGGCCGTCGTCGATTGGAATTACTTCCTAACGTTTCTCCGATGTTGGACGTAGACAGTCTACGTCCAACATCGGAGATGGAAGGACCTCTGAAGAAGCTCGTCACTCGTGCTAGCGAAACGTTAGGAAGTAATTCCAATCGACGACGGCTTTTAAACCCGAATCAAGATAATAGCTTGATGGGATAGTTGCTATATGTGTAGCTTTGTTTGAACCTGCACATGTTTGAAGGGTATTTACGTAAGGTTTAATTAATTCGGAAAAATAAGTTTCTGCTAAAGAGGGTCTAAGAAGAGATGCATTGGAACCTGTATCGATAAGTAAACAGATTTGATAGTTAGGGATTTCGATGTAGGGTAACTGTTTTATTTGAACACTATTTAGGGTTAAACAGGGTTGCTTGGTCCGAGTCTACTGACTGAAAATTTTCTAATTGATCAACAATGCTATTTTCTTCTTCGAACTGTTCAACATTTTCGTAGTTTGGGTTGTAATGACAGTAATAATCGTATTCGTTAAGGTCGGTTAAATTGGCTTGCGTTTCGTTAGTTTCGGAGTTAATGTCGCTGTTTTTGGAAATTATTGTATTGTGGTCTTATTTGAGAAAATGGCTTTTTAGGTTGTATACTTACACCTGAGGGGCTATTGATTTTTTCAGTTCTGGGGCTTGTTTTGATTAGAGGTGTGGGGTTGCTGAAAGGGTTGCCTGAAAAATTGGTTTTGTCGCTTAAAGAATTGATTCTGAGGTTTGAAAAATTGATTTTGTGGCTTGAAGAATTTGATTTTGATGTGAAATTCGATTGTCTATAGAGTTGAATTGGTGGGTTGTGAAATACTCTTTGGGCGTTTGACAAAATATAATTGATTGGTTTCTATATATTGTGCCTCATTAGGTTATTATTTTGTAAATAATTATTTTTAAACTGACTTTGACTTGTAAGAATTTCGTAATTTGTAATAATGTCAATAGCATTATCTAGATTTTGAGGATTTTGATCTATAAGTAACGTTCTCAACTCTAATCTTATCTCGACCCAAGTTGTAAGGTCTGGTCGAGTTAATAAAAAATCTTTACTGTCCCTAGTATTTTTGATTTAATTGCCAAAATAACGTATTCTTGTTGCGATACATCGTTATTAAAATACCTTGCGCGAAAAGTGTCGATTTATTTAATAAAATAATCCAAACGAGAAGGGGTACCATCAAAGGATTTTAGCAAACTAACGGTTGATCTCAAAGCGTCGGCCATTGCACTAATAGTTTCGGTTTCTAGACTAGTATTTACAAAAGTACAATTATTTTCGGCTATACAATATAATAAAGAAATATTAGAGTAAAGTTCGTCTATATCTCGCGGTTGATTATGTAGAATTATTTCTTCGAGGATAAGTAATATCCGATATTCTATTTCTAAATTTTTTCATCAAATTTTCATCAACAAATTTAAAATTTTCGCTTCTTAACTAACAGGAGTCACAACTATAAGGAACACAATTCAGTAAAAACTTACAATAGGTTCATAGTTTCGTTCCTGTATCAACCAACACGTTCGTCCGAGAGATTCACTTCCCAAGTGAGGTATTGGGTGTAGTGGACGCTGGGTTACAACAATTCGTCCTGCTGGCTCTCGAACGGCGTACCGATAGTCTATGGTACCAGGAGTCCCAAGTGCTCTGCCATGTAGATCTGTAATTCTTTCTTTAACCGTTGAAACGGAAGCGTGTTGTACCAGTAATCCAGCGCACAAATCACTATCGATTCGCAACAGCGATGCGGTACACTACTTCCAACGGATTTCCAAAAATACACTGAAAAGGATCCTACTGCGAAAATCGCATTTTTAAAAAACGATTTTTTATGTAAAACACAAGTAACACAATAATTACTACTGCAAAGCGACTTTAAGACTGTCTTATCCTACGATTAGAGCGCGTATTTATATTATTAAAGCAGCTGGATAAGCATATGTCTCATATTACTATCTTCTTATTACATACTCATCACAAGTGGCCATATAACTGAACCTTAAAATTTCTCTAATAAATTTAAATTTTGTCAACATGTAACCTAATTTGAATTACGCAAATACAGAAGTATGTAAGCAAAACCTACAGTCAACTGTAAATATAACCATATTTTATAATTCAGCTGTGAAAAAAATCTTCCAATGAGATGGCCAAAAATATATTCTAATCTGATAAAAATAAAATATGTTTTTTTTAATTTAATTTATTACCTATCGAACAGTGTTAGGAAAGTATTCAGATTTGGCGGATAATTAATTGCATTTATTCAATTTGGTCTGGTTCTGCTGTAATGCCTGTTTAGTGGATCTTATGAAAATTTTAAATATTTTATGACTGCATTAATGACTTTCCCTGGTACTGCTATTGGTGCACATTCTAGTATGAAGAGTTAAAAGATGATTAAAACCAACGTGTGCAATAAAGAAACAAAAGTGCAAAACAAAGCATTATCATACCATGGCCACATACTGAGAGGTGCTCGCTACTCCACCCCGACCCTTCTCCTTCATGAAGAAAACAACATTCATGGCTCAGAAACGTCCGACATTAGTGTGCAGTGACGAATGCTGGATCAATATTTCGTCAGGCGGAGAGCATTCCACTGAGGAAGTGAGACGGTGACCCCGACATACTCCACATACAAAAAGAAGAAAAAGAAGAAAGATTTTTTTAAATTTCCTGAAACTTGAAATCTAATTTAACCTGCGAATTTATCTGCCAACAACCACAGCAGATTCTTCTGACGCCATGCAAAATAACTTAATCAAGAATCTTGGTTGTTAATTATTCACCGAAAATTCCACAAATTAATGTATTACTATTTATAAATTTTCTTGGAAATTTTTCAATTAAGCGCTGAAGAAGCCAACAATATGATGGACGAAACGTCAGCAACTTCGATTCATCAACAACCAACGCTAAAGGAATCGAGAGCCAAAAATCTTTTCATTCACATGGAAATAAAATATGTCAAAAATCATATAAATTAAAACTAATTACTTACAAATTTTAATGACTATAAAATATAATAAATCTATCAATGAGGGAGAATGTAAGTCTTCACGTTAAAGAATTTTTTGGGCATAACATGACTCATCTATGTTCATAGGGGTTGACAGTTGGATAAAATCTAAGAATAAAAATAAAAAAGAACAACTACTTAACAGAAGTAATATTTCAAGGAACTGTGAACATTTGTTTCAATTTAAAAATCGTCTGAAAAGTTTTTGATAGATGACTGACTCCCTAGTGATATGTAAAATTTATGAAAATTTTTGGTACTTATTTATGGTCTACGTCATCTAGTAGCTATGTTAGTAAATATTTTTATGGATAGGTTTTTTTAAATATTATTTTCATTATCCAGGCTCTAACAACAATTAACTAATGGAAACTGGAATCCTGCATCTGACTGGAATCCTGCAAATCCTGCATCCGACTGGAATCCTGCAGACGTTTCGCCAAAATCTCACTTGGCATCTTCAATGCTCGCGCATATATATATATATATATATATATATATATATATATATATATATATATATATATATATATATATATATATATATATATATATATATATATATATATATATATATATTTATCTTTTCATTATAAATCATATATAAAAATCTTTTCATTCACATGGAAATAGAATATGTGTAGAGTTCAGTGCTCTCACTTTTACTGGTATAAATATATATCAATGATATTGATATTGGCAAACAAAAATCAAAAACAACTGTGGGTGTAATACCACAGAAACGGATACAAAAAAAAAAACTTTGGATACAGCAATGGGAAGGGGCTTATCAGGCTTGGGTGAATGGTTTGTGGCCGACTCCACCTTAACACGTCAATGACAGAAAAAATGGTTGTCTAAAAAGAAACATTTAAAATTATTTAATTAGTAGTTTATTTATAACTTTAATTCCAACTGTGCTTTAGTTATAATAGATGCAGAAACGAATGAACTTGTGTGTCAGTGATTAATTACTTAAAATAATAATACTTCTTCCAATTATTGACAAACCTTAAAAGATTCCTTATTTAATTATTTGCCAGATTCTATCATAACTTTTGCTTGCATTGTGGCGGTGTTGCCAATATTTAGTTTTTGTAGAAAGGATATATTTAACCAATGATTAGTATGTCACTGTTAGGTAAATAGCTTATGTATTTTCTTTCAGACCTAAACAAAAGTATGAATTTCCAGTTAAAATGAACTTTTATTCGATGTACTTTTACTGTGTCGGTGCGTAGTGTAAGAAGTAATGCTCGTGAAATCGGAGTTTTTATTGGCATTCGGTAAATCGTAAATCACGCAATAAAATGGAGAAACAATATCTTAAAGCTTTTACACTTAAGTAGAAATATGACATTATTAAAAAAAATCAAAGTGGGAAAGTGGCGATTTAAAGCTTATAAAAGGTTTTATTAGCCTTAAATGTGAAAAATCAGGAAAATCTAAACGCCGAGACGTGGATAAAGGACTTCTTAAGTTGTTTACTCCCAAAAAAGGAAGGAAACATTCTTATACGGGCTAGTGTTTTACAAGAAAAAGCAAGTGAATTGTGAACCAAAATTGGAAAAGCATAGTTCAACTATTCTAGGAGTTGGATAGAACGTGTATCAGAAATTTACGACAAACATTTTTAATGCGGATGAAACAGGCCTATTTTATAAAATGATACCAATATAACACTGAAACTTGTTCTGAACACTGAACCTTGTGCTGGAGCTAAAGAAAAGATCACAGTTCTAGTGGCGGCAAACATGCCTGGATCAGAAAAAAGGAAATTGTTGGTGTGGGCAAACAGTTAAGCTTGCTTACAGATGAGTTACATGAATAGGATGAAGAAATGAAAGCAAAGAACAATTTACTGCTTCTTAAGAATTACCTCTATGTGAAATTAGAACAAATGCATTTTGTGTTTAAACCACCTAAAACAAATTCGAAACTTCAGTCAATGGACCAATGTGTAATAGTTTAGATTATAGACCTCTTGGACGCCGTAAATTACATTCATATGGTTTGGCAAAAGGTTACTAGTGAAACCATTGCCAATTGCTTGAAGCATGACTCAGACAAAGATCTTCCTCTCAACCAGTGGTCGAAAAAACAACAAATACGCAGTGATATCGTACCAAGAGAAACACTGACTGATGATCAAATTGTAGAGTCTGTAACTTGAAATGTGATACTGAATGACAATGTAGAAGAATAATTGAAAATTCGGGTAACAAGTTCCAGAAACAAAACTTTCCTCAGAGAATTCAGAATATGAAGAAAGCTGGATAGACAGTGATGACAATTCGGAAGATGTAGATATTATCTCTGAAATCAAATAGTGAAATATTCTTTGAGATAACAAAAACATTTCTGTTGGTGATTATGTCTTGAGCACATTATATTATGGAAAAAAGAATGCTACCATTTGAAGTTGAACTAATGTATCATGCATTCAAAAAACTGCATTGTTGAAGTACTGCCTACTCCAGAAATTTTGGAAAATATAGAAAGACAGTTTGTTTGAGTTAGTTACTTTATTCTGTTAATATATATATTTTAATTTTCATGTGTCAATAAATGGAATGTCATTTAATGGTTTTTATTAGAAATGATGTGCGAATAAATGGTTTTAAGATACTTCTTTTAGTGTTGTATCTTTTTGCTGATGTAGATTGGATGGCTTAATTACTAAAAAATATAAAAGAACACTTAGGTAATTATACAATAGAATGACTTTCACTATTATATTACCCATTTTAATGAAGATATAAACCCTGAAATTTTCAGATTTGAGAACTGTAGGTCTAGCATTAACTATTTTACTCTAAAATTCTTCAATAATCTTCCAAATAATATTAAAGAAATAGATTTAGAGACTTTCAAATTAGAAATAAAAATTTCTTAATTAACAAAAGTAAAAGTAAGATAAATTATAATGATTCTTAAACCATTACACCATGATCTACTTGTGTATTGTATTGCATATTTTATGTATTTTTGTGGATTTAAATGTGATTAATGGATAATAGGGTAGCTGTAAGTTAATTGAAAATTAATTAAATACTTGTTGAAAAATACAAAAGTACAATAAATTATCTTTCATTTCTAAATACCATAGTCAACTATAAAACATTTATTTAAATAATGAAACTCAAAATTCCGCATATTCTGGGAAAACACGAAAAGTAAGTTAAACAATATGGCGTTTAATTTAAATTAATCAAGCGATAAAAATATTTTTGGCCCCCTTTTATGAGATAGCAAGTTTTTTATAATTGAAATATAAAATAGGGCGTATTGTTACACTACTATAAATTGCGCTAACATATATTAAATCCTTATGTAATTAAAAAATTTAAATTAGATTCTGTTTTGACAAAACCCAAATTATTTGAAAAACCTTACACTTATTTTAATGGCCGAATCCAAACGTGTGATAAAGTAAAAAATAAAACTTTTAAGACAACCTGAATGGTATGAACGCAACTGTAAAAAATAACCATAATATGCCAAAAGTAAAACTTATATAAAGTAATTAAAAATTTGTATTATGCTTAAATGTTATTGAAATTTTTCTTACAAAAAATTTGGTGTTGGTTAGTTCGTCTATTCATTAGTTTACAAAAGTTTGTCAAAAAATGTATTCATTTTTGCAGTTTTGTGATATTTTAAAATATCAAAAACAAAATTTTATTTTATCTTAATTTCTCTTGATTTTCTATTTCCAAAATGTCAGAATAACATACAAATTTCGAAGCTCTTTCTGGTGGTACAAAAATTTTCATTTGCCTGATAAAAACTAACAGAAACTTACTTAAAAATGACCCATCTGTTCAAATGACCTTGCAATTTCTTCATGGCGAACTTGGTAGGAACTACAAAGAACTTCTCCATGCTGACACACCAATACTCTTTCACCTCATCTTTCAAGCACTCTATCAATTTTCAAGTAGCCAAAGCTCAGCCAGATAAACAAGCGGTATGCTTTGCCAAAGTCCTGATCTTAAACACAAAGCCCTGGTTAGTTTTGGTTTTACTTTAAAATTCCCTATTAGCAGCATCAAATAGTGGTGCCATTATTTGACACCCACACCCACCCAACCCCACAACACCCAAAATATGTCATCCTTGAAACTAATTAGAAACTTCAGAAAAACAGCAACTGGAAGTTCTCTATTCATAGAGCTTAAACAACAGTTTCTTGCTGCTAAAATTACCAGAAAGTTTTATTTTTCCAGAAACTCATTTTTTCTTCAAAATTACCCGGTTTCCATAAGTGTGGTATAAATAACTAATAGATATCATCCTGTTTTCAATTACTTCAAATTTCCGTTGGAACAGTTGGCTGCTTTGACTTCATCCGCAAGATACAAGACCCAATTCTTTGATGCTAGCTAAAAAAACAGGCCATACATTAAGACTTTACCATATTGGTTTATTATTACCTGCCAGGTCCAGCTTAAATCTTCAAAGCAAAACCTGCATGGAGGTTTTTTTTTTGGTTAAATCGGAAAAATAGTAATCAGACAACATTGGTGTTGCTCATGTCGCCTTGAGTGTCCAAGACTACTAAATTCTAGCATTTCCTTGATGGATTTACTAGCAAAACCTCATATTTAAACAAAAATTCAATTCTCAAAACGGTCAGCACTTTACTACCTAAATAAATGTTCTATAAGCTTAGAATGATTGTGTATACAGAGAAAAATTGGTTGCTTTTTCTCTGGTAAATACCATGTGTTAAACGCCTTGGGCCATTTCTGGTGAAATGGTATGTTTAAGTAAGCTACAATTAAAGCATGGGCATTTTCTAGCGGATTAACCCACAACGCCTTAGCCAACTCTTAGCTTATTTCCTTTGATCGATTACCCCAGGATTGTTTGAATTTGGAATACGAGGTCTAAGTAAGTTTACAAATAAACGCCACTAATCGAAGTATTCTCTCTGCCTACCACAACACGGAGATCCGGTGCAATGATCGCCACCGTATTGCAATATTCCGGTTAGGCCATTGAGCCTCGGGCCACTTGCCTACTTACTGGCGCAAGGTCTCGTAATCAGTACGATGAATGTAAATAATCAGTAATTATCTTTTAACAAGTAGTTAAGCAGCTATGTCCTTATCCTTATCCATCAACGGAATTTTACTTATAAACCAGTTAATTGGCGGATTTTGGACAGTTATTGTTATTAATTATTATCATGAAAAGTAAGGTTTAGTTGTTGGGGTTGCGGATTTCTTAAAAAAAAAACATAAAAACATGATTGGGATTTGTTAAAGTGGACGAAATGAAATGAAATGAAAGGAAAGATGAAATGTATAATGATGACGTAGACAGCCTGGAGTAGTCCAGTATAGGTTTCCTAGGACACAATGGGAAAAGTCAGATTCTTTTGGAAGCTTCGGTTAACACAGCCAACCATCGAAGAAATATTGGACGAACTGGCAGAACACGAAGGCCAATCACATAGCCGCAGTGAACGCCGTAAAATAAATAAATAAATAAATATATATATATATATATATATATATATATATATATATATATATATATATATATATATATATATATATATATATATATATATATATTCTCACGTATTGATTCACGGATGGAAAAATGTGATGACACTATATTCCGGGATATCATCCGTTCGCTCATTGAACTCCGACTGGAATCCTGCAAATCCTGCATCCGACTGGAATCCTGCAGACGTTTCGCCAAAATCTCACTTGGCATCTTCAATGCTCGCGCTCGCGCTCCAGTGTTCGAAGTGTTTTCGGAGCGCGAGCATTGAAGATGCCAAGTGAGATTTTGGCGAAACGTCTGCAGGATTCCAGTCGGAGTTCAATGAGCGAACGGATGATATCCCGGAATATAGTGTCATCATATATACATATATATATATATATATATATATATATATATATATATATATATATATATATATATATATATATATATATACGTGATGCAGAGTGGTGTCCTCCCATGTAAAATCCTCGGTTAAAGTGGCATCCGGGACAAAGTGAACTCCGATATACGGATGCCAACTTGAATTTTTAAAATAATGTCGGCATTACACTTATTTGAGCACCACCTATTCAAAAACACTTAAAACTCGCGGACGTCAATTTTCACGTTAGCTGGATAAAATTATACGAGGTGGTTCAACGAGATTCCGCTTGTGTCTCTAGCATCGATTTCTGTGCCTGTATATTGGTTATATATTTAGCGGTGGCACTGACTTCCTCAATTTATGTGTATATAGTGATATTGGCAACGGTTACTTTGACTTCCATAATTTACCGTGTATATTGGAAATATGTCGTCGGATTATATTGGTTTCCCCATGCGATATAGTTTTGTTTTTAGTGGCTACATTGCTATCCCTTAAACCTAACCTTTCTGAATATTTTCATTACCTATAAAAATTTGTGTCGGCGTAACTTAACAATGAATCGTAGAAGTAAACGTATCTTGGATCTAGCTCGAGACAAGAGCCTAGCAGGTAGGAATTTTGACAATTATTGTATTAGCTTTATATTTTCTCAGGTATGTATAATAAGCAACACAATATCGTCTATTTTATTGTAGTATAGTATAGCGGGTACCATGAAATTGAATTTTTAAACAAGTTTTAGCTTCCAAAGGATTTGTTCGGAAAATTGATGAAATTTCTTTAAAATTCGATTGCCTAAATAAATTATTGAAGGTCAGCTTTTTTATTTACACTTTTTTTTTGACAATATGTCAAAATTATTATACAATTTGTTGTACACTTAGTTACAAAGTTTCGCCGTATCAAGCATTACGAGAATTAATTCGCAGGTTAAGATTCTTTCAAGATATTTAAAATAACTGAGATTCAACAACGAAATTACGGAAACACATCACAAACAATACAAAAGTCAAATCATTCATGTTAATATATTTTCAACATATTAAGCGATTCCGTTACTTTTTTTAATGTTAACCAGTTATTTGTGTCCATTTATTTTTGAAAATTGCATTGCTAAATTTCAGAGGCAAGATCTCCCCGAAAAATATGATGGAAAGTTTATATAATCAAAGGGCCGAAAATGCATGTTTTGTGAGATAAACGTAAACTTTTCAAAAACCGGTTGCAATTGCAATTTGCAGTATAACCGTGTCATCAAGTATTTTCCTAGTTTACTGAAGTTAGATGATACATCACATTCAATTTTTGGTTTAAGAAATAAAGGCTGAAAACAGTGCTCGTTTTTCTTATTTAAGTTAAGTAAGTTTTCAAATTTTGAGAAAATTGAAACGGAACTACGAATATAAACAATATTGAATTTTTTTCGGCATGTTCATGTCCTTGTCCAGATGTGGTAAACAAGATTTTAAACGGACAAAAACTTTCGTCTTTGAAGAAAAGGACATTTTTTATCAAAATTTTTGATTGAACAAAAAATATTATTTTGCATGTAGAGTGTCCAAACCGTTAACAATTTTTTACAAGAGTAAAGCAAACTTATTCTAAAGTTTTTAGCAAAGTGCTACTCAGATTATAAGTTCTAAATGAGATATTTTTAACCAAACAAGCAAAAAAATATTATCATCCAAACTTAATGAAAACAATTAGATCCAATTTTGAAACATTATTTTGCTAAAAACTTTTAAATAAGGTTACTTTACTCTTGTAAAAAAAATGAATTGTAAGAAAATGAATTAAATGAATGACATTTTCTCGAAAAAGTGCATTTTTGGTATCTGGCTTAAATCACAGACAATTTTTTTAAAGTTTTTGTTATAATGTATGGAACTATCCGCGAAAAATGAAAACTACGTAACCTGTTTACATTGTTAAATTATTGTTTTGTAGATATGACTCCTTCAAGCTCGGATAATAGCCAAATAATTTCCGATTCGGAATATAAATTACCAGAAGAATCCGAAGCAGAAAGTTCGTGGGAATGTGGATACAGAGAAAGTGATTTTTTTTTGGATAGACCTATTGAACTGCGTCAAGAATTGCCCGACAGTACATATACTACGATGCAAACAATACAACCAGGTTTACCTCCCGAAGAAAATAATAGCGTTGACCACAATTACTGTGTCAGTCTCAGACAAAATGACAATCTGGATTCCGAAGTTAAAACACCTGGAAAAACTCGACGTGTTAGGAGAAAACATCAATGCCTATATTGTAATCAAGATGTCGGAAATTTCTTAAGGCACATGGAGCGTAATCACTGGGACGAATTCCAAGTACAGGAAATTTTGTCGCTAGAGAAGAAATCTAAGAAACGGATTAAGTTGATTGACAAACTTCGTAAGGAAGGTGACTTTTCTACATCAAATATTGTACCTGTAATGGCAAACAAAAAAAAGCTAGTTGAAGACTATATTGTTTGCAAATTTTGTCAAGGCTATTATGCCAAGAATAGCCTTCGTCGCCACGCAAAAAAATGTTTCTTTAATCCCGATCCGAGTCAACGCTTTCAAGCACAGATTGAAGGTCAAACAGTAATGGTTGGGAATTTTGGACCGAATGATCCTTTAAAAATTAGCGGTCTTATAAACATGTTACGAGCAGATGAAACTTCGTTGGTTGCTAAGAAAGATCAACTTATTTGTGAAGTTGGTAGGCGCTATATAAAAAGTCACAAAGAAAAACATCTTTTGGTAGTAGCGAAACGGAACATGAGACGATTAGCTCGTTTACTCATCAGCGTCAGAACACTCAAAAATAATAAAACACTTGGTTTAGCTGAGATTCTCTTACCTAAAATGTTTAAAATACTGGTTTTAGCTACAAGAAACATAGCAGAGTATGACGTTGAAAATCGAAGTTTTAAGTCCCCTTCTTTGGCACTTCAGATGGGAACACTGATTAAACATGCAGTAAATACAGCGTGTTCTATTGAAATTCAAAAGGAAAATCCTCGTAAAAATTATATAGAAAATTTCAAGGAATTAATAAAACTTATTGATAATGACTGGGCAATTGAGGTTTCGAGCGAAGCAGGACAGAATTTGGCTTACAAAAAATTTAACAAACCAACATTAATACATGTGGCGGAAGATATCAAGGTTAATTTAAATTTATCACTTTTTGAAACTTGTGTAAATATTGGGAAAAAAGTAGCTTCTTGCATAATCGTCGAAAAAATTTGTTTTATAATACAAGTTTTATCACAAACCAAAACATAATTTTACCTCATAGATGCGCGTTTTAGCACTCAAGTTGACATCTCCAATAAAAGATTTAGTTTTAATCTTCTCCTGAAGATGGACAAAATTGTGTTTCGGTTATATTAAGTTTATTTGTTTTACAGTTTTTATATTTATGTAAAAATAAAATTAAAAAAAAAGTAGAGGTATCGCTGTGAAAACAATATCTCACCAAATACATACTATGAAATAATCTTTAATGACTTAAATGAAAGTTTAGATTATCAATAAAAAAAAGTGATTTTGTAATAGAGATAGTTAGATATATAATCAAAATTTCATCTTTGTTTTATGTAGTTTTCTTTGTTTCAGAAACTGGACCAATATCTTAAAAATCTTATTTCACAAGCCAAACTTGTCTTGGCAGAAAATGATCACAATGAAAAAGCTTATCGAGATTTACTGGAAGGGATATTTTGCAGTGTCATGATTTTTAACAAAAGGTGGGTAGGGGAACTCCAAAATCGCGATGGATTCTACACTCTCTTTGGTAAATCTGAGAAAAAATTTTGATCTTGAAAATAATCAGTATCTTTTTGGTTTACCGGGAACATTAAATCCAATTGGAGGATATACGGTCATGAGAAAACATTCATTACTGGCGCTTGGTGGAAACAAGGCAGCAGCATCATTGTTGACTTCCACTAGGTTAAGAAAGCAGTTGGCAACTATCACTCAGATTTTTAAAATGGACAAAAATGAATTGGAGCAGCTTGCTTCATTTATGGGTCATAATGAAAAAACCCATTCAGAATTTTATCGTTTGCCAGACGACGTTTACCAAACCGCTAAAGTGAGCAAGTTATTATTACTTTCACAAAACAGTGCGTTATTTGAAAAGAACAAAGGGAAACCTCTGAGTGAAATAGAATTAAATGATGAGATCATAGACGAAAGTGAAGAAAATTATTTAGAAGATATTTACGAAAATGTGTTAGAAAATCAAAACCCGAATCAATTGAAAAATCAGGATCAGGTTCCTGCCTTTGGTGTAGCAGACATTCCTAGAGAAAAAAAACGGAAACGTAAGCTGGTACCATGGACAAACGACCAAAAAAAAAATACGGAGTGTTTTTTCAAAAAACACATTAAAAATAAAATTCCTCCAAAAAAGCAGGAGGTAATGAGATTAATCGAGAGTCATCCTGGGATTTTTACAAACAAAACATGGCCAGTAATAAAAGTTTACATATTCAATAAATTTAATAAAAAATAACGGGTCTGAAGATGTGTTATTTACAAATTTAGAAATGTTTTTTAGTTTGTCAATGATAACGAATGTTACATGAAAACTATTTTTGTTTCCAAATTTTTGCTACGAAAAAGGTTTATTTTTTATTTTATTAATGCAATCTATTTTATTTTAATTCATTTGATCATTGCGTATAAAATATGGTAAATAAAGACTATATATTTAATTTTGCATTTCTCTTAACCCTTCTTTGCAATCCCTTGGACAGAACGAAATTCACATCCGAAATCCAGAATCGAGTGAGGCTCGAGTAATACAATTTCTATCCAAAGTGAGAACAAAAAATGTATATTAATTAAGCCCAATCTGCAACCCCTTGGATACAGCAAGATTCTCAATTGAAATCTTAAATAAGGAGCAGAGGAATACCTTATTTTAAAGTTTTTGAAAAACGCTTCAAGTTCTTGGTTTGCTAGAAAACAGAAACACTTTTTTTGAATGTTGAAATAAATAAAAAAAATTCATGAAATGAAAATTAAATCTTTCAAAAGTTTGCATTCATTTACATCAAACCCAGAAGAATATTATAAAATCTAGATTTTCTAGTATTCCTCAAAAACATTTTTCAAAAGCTTTAAATGAGCATCACTCGAATCCCTTTGCTACTTGAAATTTTAATGGTCAATGTTCAATGTCTAGTTAATATACTTTTATGCTTTCAATTCTCCTGATAGAAATCGTTTCCAGCGATTTTCGATTTTTTTTTCGTCCCTAAACAAAGCTGTTTTAGGTTTTTAAATTGTCATCTCTATATGCAATTATAACTCAAAAGCAAAATAAAATACTTTAAAATGGACATAAACTGTTCCGAAAAATATATAAACATTAGTAAACTAAAAATGAACCTTTGATTCTATTTTCGCCATACTGAATGAAAGATTTTGGTTTAGCGCTTATTTTAAAATTATTTAAAGGATTCAAGAAAGTAAGTATAACAAAATGTACGAAAATGTAGTAGACTTTTTTTTTCGGACGTCAATTTATTTTCAAAATACCGGCTCTTAAAATTAAAAATTATTTCAAGTGATTTTTACATTTAAACACCCTGTAAATCAGTGTATAATATCATATTTCATAGAAGATGTTAAGATTAAATCTTAATATTTTGTAGTCAGGACTCTAGACTTAAAATATTTTCAAAAGAGTTGAAGTGGGAAAAGCCTATTTGAGATTCTGCTTAGCACAATATAGAAAAAAAAGTTCATATGAACTCCTAATCCTAAAATGCTTTATTTCCGAAGTAGAGTGCCTTTAGTTTCTTGTTCTAAAATTGAGATTTTTATTAACTTAAAAACGATTTAGCTGATTTTAATGAAATTTTACGAGATGTATTCTGCAAGTAAATTGTTGTTTTTTTACAGAAGAAAAACTCACATATTTTATTTGAGGTTTTTATTAATTATTCAGATAAATCCGCTAAAAATACATATTCGTCTCTCAACTGTTTTGGTGCACAATATCCAAAAAAGTTTCGCAGTGTATTTAATTACGAAAACAGAAAAACATAAAATAAAGTTGTCTCTTACAATCACCTAAAGGGTTTTTGAGCTCTTAATAAAAGCCTCAATTTTTTTAATATATATTTTTTGGTTAGCTTTGGTTGGACATTTATCTTTTGAAATATTCATGTTTATCTTAAACAATAAAACCAGGAAATATACACGAGGTTTAAAATACCGATTTGGATAAAAATTGATAGAAACAAAAGTCAAAAGAATTCCAGTTTCCAGTAATACCTCATTTTGAAGGCAAATGTCGGCTTATTTTACGTCGTAAGTGCCAACCAACTGGTCCAGTTCATTTTGTAGGTTTCAAATGTAAATGAATTATTTAAACTAGAGCACAAAATAATGCCTAGAGTGGTAAATCATGGACGTCGATACGTAAGTGTGATGACTATAATGAAGCTTCTAGTAACGCTTTGATGATTTTTTGTGTTTTTTTTTTTTAAATATAGATTTGCGTTTTATATTCACTGATGAACCTCCTGTTTAAAAGAAAATATTCTGGAATAATTCTACATTCAGTTTATCGTTCGTGCGTGTATTTTCTAGTTTCATTGATTAAGATGAACATGAATGAATCAAAATATAAATACCATAAAACCGAAACCAAAAAAATAAGAAATTGCGGGATACAAATTGAAAAAAAACTTAGCAAAAGCAAATTGCACCTATTATTGAGCTGGACATTTGTTTTTTCACAAATAGCAACCAGTTTTTATAGATAATATCATCTTAATAACGAACATACCACATTAATTAAAAAAATATTGCTAATGAGGTTTAGGTTCATAAAGAGCTAAAATTATTTAAAATTTAAAAATGTAAAATTAATACCTACAAAATGTCAACAATTTTTGAAAGAAATGTTATCTCAAAAACTGATAAAGTTATCAAAAATTCACCGAATTTGTTTTTTACTTTTAGATTTAACCATATAGACAAAATATCTCATTAGTCGAGTCTTTCTAACAGAAGTTTAAAAGGTGGTTTAGCAATCAAGAATCAATCAAATCAACCAAATTATGTTAAATTATAAAACTTAAATATTTTCAATAAGATTTAACTCTTCTAAGGTGGCATACTCGACGCGTTTACAAATTCGAATTCGAATAACCATTCGGTTGATTTTAAAGTCATGTAGACAGAGAGTCGTGGTATATTTTTGATTTTAGTCTTGCATTTGGGGGTTTAGAAGGTTACTGGGTAAAAATTGATCGTTTTGATATAATTGACACACTTGAATCATGCAGTGACCAACTGACTAACTTCTTAAAATGAAAAGAAAAAACTTAAACATATCCTGGTTGCAGGTACTATTTGGATATCTAAATAAGACCATAGTAGTATAAAAGGAAATATAATTAAAAAAAAAAGAAAACTCCCAGTTTTACAAACATAACTTTTAAAATTATTAGATTCTATTCTCAAATCATAATAGTCAGAATACATAGACTTCAAGATATGATAACAAATAAAATAAGTACTTACGTCTTGTTTGTCGACATTTTGGAATGTATTTTATTCCTTCTTTGAAACTGCAATAATAAATTGACAATCGCATACTAGCTCTTATTTTAGCCATTTTAGCCATACAAGAAAAATATGGCTGTTAAAATAATTTGATTTAAATTGATATTATCCCAAATGTATCATTACAAATTCATTAAGGAATAAAACCAATTCTGAGGAATCGATAAACAAGTACTAAGTTGTATTTATGAAAAAAGAAATTCTGCTGAGGGGAATCAACATATATATTTATTCGCTCTTCTTTGAATAAGTGTTGTAAATGAACGTTTTAACTCGGACCCAATCCAAGTTGCCAAATACATCTTCATGGTTTTTCAAAAAATTGGTGACTTCACGTTTTCTTGGGGCTTTCTTGTTCTTTATATGTCCCTTAAAGTGCGCGAGAGCTAATTTTTTTTGCTGCTGAGACCACCTAACTCTACCGATTATATTACTTTCCTTTTCCGGACCAGCATTTTGAATATGGTAGACAGATATCGCTTGAGTGTTTATGACAGGTATCGCTTGGGTGTTTATATCAGATATCGCTTAGGTGTTTAGTACTTGGGTTTTTATGTCGGGAGTCGCTTCGGTTTGTATGTCATCCTGGAATTCACCATCAGATTCCGCCAATTCAGTGTTCGGGTTGCAACTTTTGCTGTTTGAAATGCATCCTGAGTAATTTCGTAAAATTGTTGATGAGTTTTGTCAGTGTGGCCCATGAATTTGGCGAACTGAGTGTAATCATTTTTGTCCAAATTCATTATTTGCATTAAGGTGGCAATTTGTTTTCGCAAGCGATTTGACGTCATTGCTTCTGGATTTTTTATTTTACTAGATTTGGCGAATTTTTTCATAACAATATCTCCCCTAACCCACTGACTGACAACTCCGGGGTATGCAAATAGGTATCGGTTTTGTTTGGGTACAATATCAGTTTTTTCTCTTATTTCAAGAAGTAGGTTTATAAAGGTTTGTACAATTTCGGGAAATAGAATAACTATCGCTCGACTGCCTTTTCCGCCTGCTACTACGTGTTTATAACTTGAAGTTAATGATTTCTCCGACTCAGTTAGTTGTTCTAAAAATTCTGTTTGATTACTTGCTGCAAAATTCGTTAAATAAGATTTAATTTCTACATATTGGACATCACCAATTCTTCGGCGATTAAATAGAATAGTAAATGCTAACGAAGCATCAACAAGATTCTTAAAAGCTTTTATATTAGTAGTATCTGTTTTTAATACAGCAGCATTTTTATTAGCAACCTCTATGATATGGTTTCTGTAAGTTATTATGTCATTGGTTAACGGTAATATAACAGGCTTATTCCACTTTTTTTCTGCTAGGTCCTTAAGGGCCAATGAAGACACTTCGCTGTTCCACTGAGTTTGGACCAAAAATCTGAATCTCTTTATTTCTTTTAATCTACCTTCCAAATTATCACATTTAAAGTCGGAAGAATTTTTTAATAAGACATGTGTAGTTAGTTCACATACTTGTTGAAGGGTAGTGCTTAAATGAATGGCCAAACTTGGAGCATTATATGTCTTCTTTTCATGGTCATATCCACTGATCCCTTTGGCAGAAAGAACAACGTCATCAAAGAGAGCAGGTGTTAGTATTTCGAAGAAAGATAATGTGGGTTTACGAATTCTACTTCGCATTTCAATTAGCAATCTGGCACATTCTCGCATTTTATTGGAACAAGGTATTGAAATCTGAGCGCGTTTGTGTTTTTTTAAGTAATATTCGCCAAAATGTCGAATTAGAGAATCCTTCCTTGCTAAAAATCCAATTTCGTCCGTCGCCATTTTTCGAAATACTTCATTTTTTACTCTTACTGTGGCAGCTGAATTTGCATATTCGCTTGCACAAGCCACCATTGTCTGGGAGGCCGCGATATGCCTTACGTATTGACCCGTTTCATTAATTGGTTTTATAATACATTTTTTGTAGTGTCTTCTTAAATATTTTTTGGCAATAATACGTTTACAATGAACACATGGTAACCTTTCGAAGGGCGAGTTGTCACTTTGAATATATTCCTCGAACTTTACCTGATATCTTAACAGAGCTAAAATTTTTCTTAGCATTTGTTTGCCTTCTTTTGTATTTTTTGGAAAATTCATAAGGTCCTGTACTTCCCTTTCTTCTGAGTGATGTCTCATTAGATGCCGCTCAAAATTGGTAACATCTATTCTACAAAATTTGCAGATTGTTCTTTTCTTTCTGTGTTTATCTAAACGATCTTCGACATACTGAGAAATTGCGTTCTGGACTGGGCTGTCGGTAGCAGTATTACTTTGGCCACATATTTCTTGATATGGTACGTGACTACTTGTTAAAATATTAGTTACATTTATTTATTAAATATCAGTTACATTTTTGTGTTCACTGTTCTGCGGAATATCGCTGTCCAACTCTGATGAATTGTACTTAGGCTTAACACTTATTTCTTGCTCACTATCCAAGTCTGATGAGATGTATTTCCTAAATTTGGGCTTAACACTTATTTTTTGATTTGGTTTTTGTTTACTATTCTGCGAAATATCGCTATCTAAGTCTGATGAAATGTATTTTCTAAATTTGGGCCTAGAACTTATATTAACTTCAGAAGATACACTTGAGGAGCAAACAGTTGAAAGATCATCATATTCACATTCACGCTTTCCGATAATGTCTAGTAGACCATCCGTTGTGTTATCGTACATGTTTTCTTCGGACCTATCATTGTTTGTATCTTGAAATTCTGCGAAGTAAGACACGGTCTGTCGTGGATCGGCATCATTTGTGATTCCTTCTTTTGATACATTATGATTTCGCAATGTGGTAATATGTTTCACATATGGTACTATTGGTGACTCATCGTTTACAAAGGCGTAATCATAATCCCATGCAATAACATCTGGCTTTTTGGTCTGGTTAATTTCATCCGGTTGATTTTCTTCGTCGAATATCCAATTCAGTAACCTCTGCCTCTTTACTTTTTCATCTTGATATGTTGGATCGTCGATATCTGAGCAGTCACTCCATGGTGTCGAAAACTGGTTGCAATCGTTATAATCGCTTATGATGTTTGCTTGTTTGCTTTGCCTTGCGTCCCAGCTGAGTTTTTTTTTAATGGAAAGATTTCAGTTTTATTATTAGCAAATCAGCAAATAGCTTTATAACACATTATGTCAATTTTAAATGAATTGTACTTACTGTGAAGTGAAGCACGATTTGCCACTTCATGAAGAGGCTTATCATTCTGTAATACCATATTTGGTATTCGGAGACCTCTTAAGGAAAAAAAAACTATTAATGATACTGTAAGATATTGATTATATAATAAGGAATTAAGATGTTCAAGAAATTGCTTCATATAATACACTAGTTCAAAAAAGGTAAAACCCGCGCAGTGTAACTAAATTCAGGGGTGTGTTTTTGAGAACTGGATGGGTTTGTCCAGTTTTAGTTTTTTCCGCTGGTTTGAAAATATTTATTTTAAGTGCATAAATATTACATTTACAGGGTGAACAGGTAGCAGATCTATTAATTAAAATAAAAATGCCCGGCAAAAATTTTTGCATTTTTTGAACTAATTTATTTATTAATTTAATAATAATAATATGATTTAATTTAATGTAGCCTTTGTGAATAAGTGGAAAAGCTGTTGCCAATAACTAGCTAGCAGTAACAGTAACTAACATGTCGACTTTTTCGTTGTGTGTGAATATTTTTAAAATAAAATGTGAAAAAAACTATTTGTCAAACATTAGTCTAATTATTGAGAGATGCGACTTTGCTAATTGCTCCCAGTTACAAATAACAATTGCGAATTTTTAATGATATTTTTTGGTAAAATTAGAAAAATTACCCAAATTTATCCCCGCAATAGAGCTGAGACTTAGCGCTTATTCCATTCTGTACAGTATATCTAGGTACCTACTGTATTAAGTTTAAAAAGTTCTGCATCGCTTAAAACCCTGGGGTAAATTTGAAATACAGTATTTCTGTCAATTTTAATCGTAAAAACCTTTATCATACGGCATAAGCATCGCCAATATCTAAATCCACTTAAAAAAAGTTCCAGGCAAAAATAAAAAAAGAACAAAAACTGCATTTTTTAAATTATTTTGACATTGTTTTCTGAGTTTACTTTTCATAAAAATACATATACGGAGTCTCATCTGGACGGGAATTTCAATTTCCTACAAATAATCTTTATATGTACAATTATGCACCTAAAAAGCATAGTTTTCGAGTTACAGCTGAAAAAGCAAAAAGTGGACAAAGTTACCTCGTTCTCAAAAACACACCCCTTACTTTACTAGCACTTGGCAGTTTTATATTTTATTAACACCAATTTAACGCATGTAAGAATAAAATTGCTTGAATGCCTTAGTCCCTTTTACCCCTATTTTTTTCGACATCAATATACTAGTCGGTTTGCCGACTATTCAATCCGGGTTTCACCGAGTCAGGCTCTACCAGGCGGAATTTCCACATGTATGCAAGCTTATTCTAACTTTTTTCTTTCATTTTTATTCAAGCAATAATTTCTACTTACCGTCGAAATCTTGAAGTCATTTTACCCATAAACAATAAAGACACGATATGGTCAACGGCTCGCGCCGAAATAATTAAGTTTGTGACGCAATTGCGTCCTTGTAGAAATGGAGTCGAACCGAACCGCCGAATGTACTTTTATATACAGCGAGGTGAAAACGTACTGGTCTTCTTCGGAGTTCAAAACGTGCTAAACATATTTTCCGACTGGGTATTACATACATACAAATATCATAGTTAAAAATTACATTGCCGTTAGGGGGAGAATAATATTTTTCGAACGAGCGGAAAGTTTGCTTGTCAATATTCCACGGTATGAAAAATAACTTGTTGACTTACCATTTTCACTTTTTTGTAACACTTTTAAATTAGTCCATAATTAAGGTAAAATAGCGGAGTGCAACTACATTTAGAGGTGCGTTTTTGAGAACAGGGTAAGATTTTCCACTTTTTATTTTTTAGGCTAAAACTCGAAAACTGTCATTTTAAGTGCATAATTATATAAAGATTATTTATAGGAAATGGAATTTCCTATCGAAATAACACGTTATACGGCAAAAATGCATATCAATATTTAAAAAATATAAAGATTCAAAAATATATTTTTACAAAAAGTGAACCCAGAAAACAATTTTACAATAACGATTAAGTTATAATTTTTGTATTTTTTAAAAATATTTTTGCCTGTAACTTTTTTCTGACTGGATTTAGGTATAGATAATGCTGTACAAAAATGAAGCTTATAGAATTTCATAAAAAATGGTAAATATTCATTAAAAAATCATAAAGTTAACCTAAAAGAAGAAAAAACGAGAAAGGATAATTTTGAAATACACTTTCTCGTCCAATTTTAGTCGTCAAAAACCCTTGCCACCCGTCATTTTGTAGAAAATTTTTATAAACTTTATTTCTAAAAAATTACAGACGAAAATATCAACAAAGCTAAATTTCAAGTTTTTTTAACAGTTTTTTGGGTTTAGTTTTCGTAAAAAAATACATTTTTCAGTTAACTAGGAGTCATTTCGATAGTAAATTTAATTGTCGGCAAAAAAAATCTTGATATAATTATGACTTCAAGTTATAGCCGAAAAAACAAAAAAGTTGACAAATTTAATTCGTTTCCAAAAATGCAACTCTAAATGTTTGTTTTCATTAGCCTGTACAAGGTGTTTAATTAATTAATGCGCCAAATTTTTATGGTATATTCTACAGCGAAAATAAGCCCTAATTTCCTATATAAACATATGATCCAAAATCCTTTCCGAGATACAGAGTGTTGAAATACTAAGAAAAAAAACCTATTTTTTTATTATAATTTTCAAACACTCTAGATACTTTAAATGGCAAGAAGGAAAAAAAAGAATACCTTCCACACCTTGAACACGCTTTATGGAATTGTCTCATATTAATTTTACTTCTAAATAATAAAAACTTCACAAAAATAATTTGAAACTCTAGGTCTTTAATGTTTATTTTTATTATCATAATTTTGACGACTTCGCCATGCATCAAAATGGTTTTTACTTTTTTTACTTGAAACCGGTGCATCGTTCGGAAAAAAGTAATGAGATTAAATTTGTTCCAAATTGAATGTGTCGCACTATTTTTTCTTTAAAAAATATTCTATTCAAATCTGGTACGGACGTAACTGCTATTTTTTTTTTTAATTTTTGGCATCAAAAAATGTATTTTGCTGCTTGAAAGCAGTGTACAAAATGTCAATGAAATATCTGGTGTAACTACTCTTATAAATAAATTAATCAAATGGAGAAAGTCGCATTTTTTTCCTGCAGAATTAAAATGACCAATCTAATTAATTAACTTTGTACCAATTTAAGTCAAAATGTTTTTCAACTCAGAGCGCTAAAGTGTATATTTTCTGATAGAAAGACCAAAAATATTATTTAATTCACGAGACACGGCTATATTGGAGTTGTAAATTTGGCAACACCACCGGAGGCGAACCCTACCGTTAGAAATTGCGTTTATATATTCGATGAGGTAAAAAGGTACTAATCATGATAAGAGTTGGAGGCGATCTAATCAGATACCTTAATTTTGTATATAAAAAATGTCATTTTTTCCTACCCTTCTGATTTTGCTCGTATTTTCCAGATCAAATTATACAAGAAAATGTTTTCAAAAGTTAATTTGAACGATTCTATCACGTGGATGAAAGGGCGTCTGCTTCGTGTACGGAGGCAGCGGCGATACAAATGCATATATATATATATATATATATATATATATATATATATATATATATATATATATATATATATATATATATATATATATATATATATATTTATATATATATATATATATATATATATATATATATATATATATATATATATATATATATATATATATATATGTACGATGGCCTCTCGTATAATCCTAGTCCTAAAATCAGGAATATTAGCTATTTGTTTGCAAGTGCCGAAATCAATTTTATGGCCTGTCTCATGTTGGTGGCTGAAACAAAGCAGATGTTTGTTTGTTTCTTATGGCTAAACGATGTTCCTCGAGCCTGGCTGAAATCCTTCTGTTGGTCTGTCCCACATACGTCAGGCTGCACGATCCGCATGCTACACTGTATACTCCTTGGTTTTCCAGAGTAATTTTTTGTTTTGGGTTTCTTAGTATTGCTCCGATGGTATGGTCAGGTTTGTATGCCGTTGATATGTCGTGTTTCCGTAATATTCGGCCGATTTTGTCAGTAACCCCCTTGATGTATGGCAGGACAGCGATCGATCTTTGTTGGGTCTCGTCCTGCACTCTCTGCTGCGGCTGTTGTTGTTTACTGATTGCCTTGCTGATGATGCGCCTTTGGTATCCGTTTTGTCGAAGCCAGGTACTAATTTTCTTCAGTTCTTTATCTCTGTTCCTCTCGTTTGTGAGCCTGAAGGATCGAGCAATTAATGTATTTGCCACTGCCTGTATCTGTGATGGGTGGTGATGAGATTTAGCGTTCAGATATCTATTAGTGTGTGTTGGTTTTCTATAGACAGTGTGTTCCAAGTGTCCATCTTTGGTCCTTGTGATGTGCACATCTAAAAAGGGCAGACTGTTATCCTCTTCAAGTTCTATTGTAAATTGAATCCTTGGGTGAATGGAATTCAGATGATCTAGGAATTTCAGAAGCTCCTCCTTGCCAAAAGCCCATACAACAAATACGTCATCTACGTAACTTGTCCATAGTTTTGGCTTCAGATTTGCCTTCTCTATTGCTTTCTTTTCGAAGTAAATCATGAAGAGGTTTGCAATCACAGGTGAGAGACATGATCCCATTGCTGCTCCATCTACTTGTCGGTAAATTTTCCCGTTGTACATAAAGTAAGCATTTTTCAGGCAATGTCTTGACAGATCCATTATGTACGGCGGAAGATCTTCGTTTTCTTCTATAAGCAAAAGTGCATCTTCTACTGGAATGTTCGGGTAGAGGGATTTGACATCGAAACTTGCCATAATGTCGTCCTTATCAATCCTGAGAGAACCTAAAATCTGAGTGAAATGTTCTGATTTTTTAACATAGGAATCTGCCTTTTCCACTATGGGCTGAAGTGCACTGGCCAGATGTTTTTCTAGCTTACATAATGATGAGTTAAAGGCGCTTACGATTGGACGCAGGGGAACCCCGTCCTTATGGATCTTTGGGAGCCCGTAGAATTTTGGGCAACGACTCGATTTTTCCCTCGGAATAAGTTTCTTCTTTGTATCCTCGTTTATTGATGAATCGAGAGTTTTGGACTTAGTTGTTTTTTCCAAATATGTCGTGGGATCTCTGGTGACTAGTTTGTATATTGGGTCGTTCAAAATATCCTCCAATTTTGCATTATAATACGACGTATTCATGACGACAGTGGCATTTCCTTTGTCTGCTGGCATTATTAGAATAATTTTTGAAATAAAATTTACGGAGATATCTACGCTTTACTGTTAAATTAAAGAAAATAAAATAGAATTTCACAAAAATCGGTATACTTGTCCCAAAAAAAGTGGGTTCTTTTCACATGAGAATTAACTAATGGTCTTATAGATGACGTGAATTATTATTAAAATAATATATTTTATTGCCCAAAAAAGTTTCAAAGAAGAAGCAAAATACGTTTAAATTTAAATCTTTGAGCTCGTCTTATAATTTATGTTGGAGCCATAGTCGAGTGCAAAATATAGGCACTAGACGAAGAATTTAAATATTTGAAATTAATTGATTTACGCAAGAAAACAAAAATAGAAACCCCTTCAAGTTGTTTATATTTTCTAGAAATGGATGTAATACAATATGAGGGTACATTAGTAATCAATCAATCTAATAACTCTGACAACAGCAAAAACATGATCAGTTCGAATGTCAAAAATAAAATCTTTTCAACTATATCTCTAGACAAAAATAATATCACTGCTGGTAGAAGTGCCAGCGCCAAAATTGAAAATATCAGGACTGATAGTAAAGCTAGTATCAAAACTAAAATCTATGGAAAGGAGTAAACTTAAATGAAGAACTTGGTGTTGATGTTTAAATGTATAAATGTAAAAATAAGATTTTGGAACCCGATTCCGTATACCCCTGTGAAAAACTCGATGATGATGATATATATGCTGGTGCAGAAACTAAAATGTTGCCAAAGCAATGGCCAAAATCATCTTAAGGTCGATTGTAAAATAAGTCTCAAAAAGAAAATATTACTAACCCAAAAGCTGAATATCATTATTCGACAGGAAAAGTCACTAAAAATTCCATTTATTCTTAACGTTTTTTAAGAAAACACTAATGGTGTAGATAATGCCACAATGGTGACAGATATCCGCAAATATCCGGGCAAAATTTTGAGTTGGAGAATTGTACTAGCGTGGAGAGTAGTTCAATCTCAAAAGAAACTTATCAAAAACTACAGCAGCCCCGTAAATGGCATAAACATATACACCTGCTATGAACATCGTTAAAGATATGAAAATAGATCAAGAGGGTTTCGGAAACCTATATAAGCCAGAAACCTTTTTCAGTAATTTAAAAGCAGCAGCATTGACGAACAGTCAAGAAAATTACAATATGGAAATGCCGAATGAAACAGATTCCCAGCGGAATATAAAAAAATTGTCTTTACATTTATTTGTCAGCCGCACGTTTAGTTTACGAAACTATTCAAGCGAATATGTGAAATGATTTGCCTGGTATAACAAAATTGCAGAAATCTTTAGGAAATTATGGAAATTCTGCTGGATATCAAGAACCTACAAAATTTTCTTTAGAAAAGGAATTATCCACACGCATATATGTGTCGCTGAAGATCAGACGACAATCATTAAAATGGTTAGATTTAATCCACATACAAATCAACTTGTTGGATTAGTACCGGTCAAATCAAAAAATACAAACTTTCCATTGAAAGATCAGGTTAATATGGTAGTCGATATTAAGAATTCAATAGAAAATAATATGTCAATGAATGACTATGTTTATATGGCTAAACCTCTCGCTTTTGCATTTCAATATTTGATTCAGATAATCGTTTAACGCACGACGATATAGGGTGAACTTGGAATCATACAGGTAAAATATGCAAAGGAAATGGTATTTCCGTTGAAGCATTTTCATCAGATGGCGATACACGTTGTTTAAAAACCATGAAAATAATAAATGGGTTGCCATCGTTATGCGACAATCCTTATGGATCTTATTTTATGGTCAGTTTTATATGCGTTCTACTTCCTTATCTATATCTAGACCCCATAACATATTAATTTCAACAAAATATATTTATCTTGTCTTAGATTTAATTATGTTTGGTAAAAATAGTTTTATACATAATACTTTTAGGCAAAATATAAAATAGATGACCCTAGTGCATTACAAGATACTGCCCACTGTGTCTAAATCACATTTAAAAAGATTAGTGGGAACCATTTCGAAAGATAAACATCTTCTAAATTCTAGTCACTTGGACCGTAAGCAATTATTCTCGCAATTCTTCTATACTTAGATACTTAGATGTCATCATTATGTTATTTAATAATTCGCACTTCTAAACAATTATATACTTTGCCTATTAATTATTCGTTGCGTCATTTTAGGAATAGACAAAATGAATTTCGAAGCAATAGATAAGTTATCAGCAAAATGCGTAACTGATCTTGGGTCGTCGCGACCCTGAGGTTAATTTAAAGCGGACTGTATTTTTTTAATTTAAGCAGAGCCCGCAAGACGTGGACGTGGGGGTAGAGACGGCCCTAACCTCTTGTCGCTGCTGTCTCGCTGGACTGGGGCCCCAATAGCCGCTCCTCTTCGATCTTGAGGATCACGGTCTCGGTACGGTGGAGGTGGTTCACACGCACACGCAACGCGGAGGGAGACAATAGTTTTTTCTTTTGGGGTTCAACACTATCGGCCTGCTATCGATCCCAAGTTCGAACGCGACAGACGTTAAGCCCGTTCTTAGTCGCACGTGCGCGCGCTCTCTCCCTCTTTTAGCTCTACATTTTCCGCATGGCGGCGACACCTTACGGGCCACTAAATTTTTAAACTTCCGCGGTTCTTGCCCGGGTGTTCGCTTTGCGGATTTAACAGATCTATTAGCATCACAAGAAGATTCTAGGGTAACCAGAGAATCTAATTATAAGACGAGGTACTCTCGATTCCTTTTTAAAGAAGTCCATTACGACGAAGCATAGAGTACGTATGATTTGATATGCTACATTTTTTTAAAGATTATGGAGAATATTCTTTACACAACACCGCAAAATTCGGATTACATCAAACACATACACTTGCATAGAAATTAATGCTCAAGATTTATTAAATTATATTGAAAAATGTAGAACGAAAATGTCAAGAAAAGAATTTTTAACATGGCTCTTTAGCTCGAAAGCAATAAACGACGTTGTCAGTCAGTCAGATATATAAAAGTTTTTTCTGTGATTTTGCCTAGATTTCCGAAATCAGTTTTGTTCCGAAAGTGTTTACTTTCCCACATTGATGTGAAAATATGCGACTTTATTTCATCAATATGGCAACGAGCTTATTGAGTATTAATAGATGTTAAATTACGTGCAATATTTATTTAGTAAAAAATATCTCATATCTTGCTTATTTTGACAAAACAATGTCAATATTGGTGTTTCTCATACTGTATCCACATTAAATGTGTCCTAAATACAAGTTCTTCCTTGCTGTTACCCTGGTTCCTATCTACCATCAATATCTTTTTTGAAAATAAATTTAATCATGTTTTTTTAGAACAATCTATATTTCCACGGAAAAATTTTTTAGATTAGGCGCCGAGTTAGTCATCAATGACAACGAACACTATATAAACTACAAAATTATATTAATAATGCTGAACACGATGTAATGCAAAAAATTCTGCAATTAGAAATAATCGAAAATGCAATATCGGACGTTACAATACTGGCAAGAAGCGAAGGTGAACTTGACAACAACGATGAACTTGAGAGTATTAGTTTAAACGAGGAAGACGTGATGGACATATTACCAGAAAAAAAATTGTTTGCAAACTGCAGCAGGTTTAATGTAAAAGTCAAAATTATGTCAATAAGAACCCGGATAATGCGGTTAACAAAATTAAATGCAATAATAAGGAAATGTGGGTGAGAAAGTCCAGATTATATTTTTTTTGGAGAAAAAGGTGCGACTTTCAACTGAACGAAATATTAGGTGTAAAAGAATGACGTCAAAGAACACAACAAAAAATCCAAAAGGAAAAAAGAAAACTACCAGGAACATTGAAAATGCCTCATCATCTGCAGAAAGTCTGGATAAACCCTCCAGCACTAACGAAATGGATGAAGAAACACTTTCTAAAAATAAAGCGACCAAATCGCAGTTACATTTTAAAATTGCCTATTATGCCACCTATTAAGGAACGTGGTATGTTGGCTGCGTAGTTGAAATACTGCAAGAAGACTCTATGTTTCTCATAAAAATGTTTAAGCAAGAATTCGATTGGTTTTATTGGGGAACAGAAGATGTTGATGTAGTACAGTTTATTTATAAATTTAAAACAATGTATACTTTTTCATTTCAATATCTTTCAAGTACTTGTCAAAATCGGCATTTTCGGCCTTTATTGTAAAGAAAACTTCAATAAACCAGCAGATTTCGACCTAAAACCGCCCTTTCTGGCTCAAATAGTTGCCGATTTCGATTAGATTCTAGTCAGAATCTGCTTTTTCGCCTCTTATTGTACCGAATTCTCACTTAAAAACACAGATTTAAATTTAAAACCCTCATTTTTGGGGTTTTACCTATTGATTTTGAACAGATCTTAGTCAAAAACAGCAATTTCATAACTTACCGGACTGAAATCTACATCAAAGCTGCCTTAAAAACACACTTTCTTTCTTATTCATTTCAAACAGAACCGTACCTAACTTATGAAATTGCTGTTTTTGACTATGATCTGCTAAAAATCAAGAGAGACACCCCAAAAATAGTAATTTTAAGTTGACATGATGATATTGACATGAAAAGGTATAAGACCTGTATTATATTTTAATTCGTGGTGAAAATGCTCGAGCCAACGTACGCTTCGCTTATCAGCACGAGTCAGCGTTGAAAAATCTCTCGGCGGCTTCAATTATGTAGCAAGCCTTTTCTTTACCCGTAAAAAACCACGACGCAAACTTGGTGCACGGCGATCTCTTTGGAGGTAGTTGCAAGAGGGACCTCAAATGAAATTAGATTTGAAAACATTTACTTATATTCCAAATCCCTGCAACAGCCAAAATACGTGTATTTAAGGAAACTGCTAAAGCCTTTTTGAGTTTGAAAGCGATGAAAATATCGTTTCTCCTCAGGAGATTAAACCCAATTCCGTTATAATATTTAATGTTATTCATTGTCACGATCAAAGTGTCATTAGAGATTATTTCACTCACGGTAGGCATAAAAATCAAACAATCGTCTTTATTTTTCAAGGATATTCTTCTATACTCAAGTAACTTATCAGGAAAAACGCCAACCTTCTCATTTTATTATAGCAAGACATGATGAGTTTAAAGCATATATATAACGATAACTGCATGTTGGACATGTCGTTTGAACAGTTTAGAAATATCTGTACGTACTGCTGGAACGAACCCTATAATTTTCTTGTGATTGACAAAGATTGTGTGTTGGATAAGGGCAGATATAGGAAAAACTTCGATTCCTTCATTTATATATAATATTCCAAAATGGATAAACGCCTGATACCTCCTTTCCGTCGATCCAACAACAAAGCAATGTTGTAGCTGACAGTACGGGTCTTTCGGACAGCGATACCACGTTGGGAAATCTGTCAGATATTTTAGAACAAACTAACCAAGCGATACATTATTGCGTCGACACTCCCGCCTACGAGCAATGGTTGAATGACTTTGATAATTTACCGCGAACATACATTGATGACAGCGTAAAAGATACCCAACATACATTTGACCATAAATATGGTATCGTTCATGACATAGAAAACGATAAATTTTTTCTGGGTTTAACCCAAAAAGCTGTGGAAATTGTCGTTAAAGATGTAAAGGTACAAGGTATTACATATCCCGGGACCGTGGGTTTATATGAGTTACTTTTCAAGAAGGTACCGGAAGGAACAAGTGCAAGGAAAAGCATCACATAAATATATAAATATAATTGGACCTTATTTACAGGAGCCAGGAATAACAAAAACAAAAATCCCGGTGAGACGACTAGCTGACGCATTTTCTAAATTGCCACCGCCTTATAGGAGAGTAAAAAGTGGAACGGGGCTGACTTTGAAAGCAAATAAAGAAAATAGAGATTATATTTATTGGGATAATTAACGAACTTGTCGATAGATTAAGACTGTTATCTGCATCTACCGCTGTGGGGCACACGGGACAAGAGAACGAAATAGTTTCAATTATTGAAGAACTAAGAGAGGGAAAAGTTATCTTATAAAATAAGTACGACTGGGAGTGAGAAAATTATTTGAGCAACAACCCCCGTCATGACTATTAATAAATTTGGTACACAGATTAATCACCACCTTAACGAGAAATACGATAATTCAATGAAAGATTTGGAAAAACATTTATCGAATATACAGGAGCTCCAGAAGAAATTTAAGAGCTATCAGGCAGATATCAGTGCCCAACTTAATAAACTTTTGCCACAACAAAACCGATATACACAATGGATCAACAAATACAATACGAGTTTGGCCCAAATAAATCAGTTGGCGACAACAAATAATGTATGATTTAAAATGGCGTTTAATTTAAATCGATGGACAATCGACAAAGCAATGAGCAGTGAGAAAGTGCAACTCGTCTGAGAGCTGCACAAGCCGGCACGCAGAACTATAATACGAGGGCTGGATGATTTGTGGCGAGCGGATTTGGCTCAGCTAGACCGATACGCGAAACAAAGTAAAAACTTTAAATTTATACTAGTCGTGATCGAATGCTTTTCAAAATATGTGCAGTGTCGAACGTTAAAAACAAAAACCGGCGTTGAAGTTACCAAAGCGGTTAACCAAATTCTCAAAGAAAGACGCCGGCCGCAAAATCTGCAAACTGATCTCGGAAAAGAGTTTTATAATATCCATTTTAAAAAACTTACCACTAGGCTTGACATTAATCACTACAGTTCATATAGTAACGTGAAAGCTGCCGTAGCCGATACGCACTCTCAAGGAAAAATTATTTAGATATTTTTCGTTAAACGGCACCTACAAATGGATAGATGTTTTATCCTCTGTAGTCCAAAAGTATAACAGTAGCGTGTACAGGACGATCGGAATGAAACCTAAAGATGTGAACAAAGGTAACGTGCCTAGTTTGCTGAAGTCAGCGTACAGTCACTTGAAAATTGTAGGACCGTCTAAACTTAAACTGGGCGACGTTGTAAAACTCAGCGAGACCAAGCATGCGTTCAGCAAAGATTATACTCCCAATTGGACCACGGAATTGTTTAAAATCGTAAAAGTGCAAATTACAAATGCGGGACGATATTGCGAATTTTGTTCTTGATAAAGACATTTATAATCAATTTGACGTCTTAGAAAACGAAACGTGGCTTTCTGATTTCGCTTTTTGCACAGACCTCCTCCTACACATGAATCAACTTAATCTCAAATTGCAAGGGAAAAATCAGTCTCTTCACAATATTTGGCAATACCTGAAGAATTTCAAATTACAGTTATTATTATTTACTAATCGGATATTTAAATTTTTCTCATTTTCCAAGAATACAATCTTTAAAATTTACTTTATCAAACAATAAGATTAAAAAATACGAAATTAATTTGAGAAACTAGCTTCAGAATTGGACAGGAGATTTCAGGACCCCATTCAATGTTAATTACGATGAAGTTGATGCAAAAATTCAATTTCAGTTAATAGAACTGAACTGTAATACTCTCCTGAAACAAACTTTTCATACAGTACCATTACTAGAATTTTATAAAAATTTAAGTCCGGATAATTTCCCAATTCTAATTACTCATGCAATGAAGATAATGACAATGTTCCGCTTATCTTATATATGCAAACAAATCTTTTCAACAATGAAGCTTAGGAAAACTTCTTTAAGAAACAGAATTACAAATGAGCACCTTTCATCAGGTTTAAGAATGTCTGCTTCGCAAATGGAACCGGACTATGATGAAATTTTGATAAATCAGTCTCAATTTCATTTTTCTCCTGCACCGGCAACCAGTAATGACACCAGAAAATAAAGTGATAATACTTCACATCAAGAACTACACTAAATTCATTTTATATTTTGTGCTAATAATTTTCTTACCTTATGCTTTTTTACTATTAAAATAATAAGTGTATGTAATAATATATGAATATGTTTATAAAACACATAAATTTATATTAACCATTATTCTTTGGCCTGCTACGATCGTCTAGTTAAAACAAATGGCGCGCCTTAAAAAAAGTGTTCCCACCACTGCTGTAGACGATTCTATGCCACTCTAAAAATATGTGTAATATGAATCAATTTTGCTTTCTTTTGTAGGACCAGGCAGCTTATAATAATTAATTATAATAAGAACACATTTTTATCAAAAAAAAAAATTTCACCCTGTAGACGATTTTGTGCCGCGTCAAAAATTTGTGGAATCACATTACACGTAAACACTTTTTTATACTTCAAATTATTAAATTTTCTTGTCTTTTTCAAGTAACTAAATCTAGCATTTTTAGTTATTTTTACTTAAGCGCTGTATTAAAAGGAACATTTAACTAAAAAATGTTTTACTTTTCACAAACCTTCTGGATTCCTCCTGCGTCGGTTTTTTCTGAGTCGAAATTGCTGACGTTTTGCCAACCATCCTGTTGGCTTCTTCAGAGCTTGACTGAAACTGGCTCGTATTTTACTCTGTACCAGCTTATATATGGTTTGAGATGCAGAAAGTTAGAAGATCACCGACTGAAACTGGTAAGATTACTCTGTACACTGACCTTTTTGTTACGTTGTAGAGACCATAACGTTATCTCCAAATTTCTTAAAATTTCCCATCACATCACAACCTCATCCGCTTATAAAATTTTTCGAAAATCTAGTTTCGCTTTACTTTGATAAAGAATTTATCATACCCTTAAGGAAATAGACCAAATCAATAAGGCTCTTCTGTCTCTACACCTTGAAATTTCTTCTGTTTTGTCCCCATCCGAGTCCGATATCCTTTCAAACATGATTCACGACAAAACTTTAAATCTTCATTTATCTACTACCCAAAATCACATTCAGAAATTTGAAAAACTAACGTCAACACTAGGAAAACCATCAAATTCTTCTAAACTACCAAACACTGTATTAAATGTATCATCGCACCAACTTTCGGAAATTGAAAAATTATTTCTTTCATAGTAGTCATGGACATAAATGAATATCAGGAAAAGATTCAAGATATTTTTACACACGGATCATATCATAACTTAAAAAAGATCCTACGCCATCTATGGATCGCAACATTAAATTTGTTATTAAGGCTTCTTCTCTATCAGACTCCGTGAAAAAATCTGTTACCCCTCACTCTAAAATTCCTCGTCTCTACGTACTTCCAAAGATTCACAAAACAGGATTACCCCTTGGACCTATTGTCAGCACCATTGGTTCTCCAACACATTCTCTAGCAAAATATCTAGCTTCCTTATTAAAACCCCTTACGGGAAAAACTGACAGTTTCGTACTTAATTCCTTTCACTTTATTGAACAATTAAAAAGCATTACATTAGATAAACAAGATATTCTAGTTAGTTTCGACGGAGAATCCCTCTTTACCAAAGTTCATGTTCCTGAAACTCTGGACATCATTTCGGATATATTAAAACTCGAGAATCTGAAACCAAACCTTCTCACCTTAATTGAAAAATGCTTATTGGGAACATATTTTTCTTATAACGGTCAAATTTTTGTACAAACGTCGAGAACTGCTATGGGTTCTGCACTATCACCAGTCATCGCGAATATATTTATGGAAGGCTTTAAGAAGAAAGCTCTCGACACCTTTCATCTAAAACCAAAATTATGGAAACGCTACGTCGATGATACTTTTGTTATTTGGCCTAATGGTCAAGAAACCCTAGTAGATTTTCTTAGACATTTAAATTCGATACATACGTTTTACCATTGAGTTGGAAGCTGCCTGCTAACCTGCCATTCTTAGATATTCTTATTAATAGAAAATCAGACCTAACATTGGATCATTGTGTTTACAGAAAACCTACGCACACAGACCGATACCTTAATGCATCCGGCCCAAAAATCATCGGTTATCAACTCTCTTGTTCACAGAGCCGTAAAACTATCTTAGCCCGAGTCACTGAAAACAGAATTAAAACACCTTACCTCTGCTCTTCTCTCTAATAATTTCCACATTAAAGATATTAAGCGTTCCATCAAAAAATACACTTCACCACAACCTTCCAATAGCAATGAGGCGGAAAGCAATCCTACACTTGCCACTGTGGTCCTTCCTTACATTCAAAACATCACTGACTACATATCAAAAGTTCTAAAGAAGTATAACGTCAAAACCAGATTTACCACTTGTCCAAAAATCTCTCAACATCTGCAGTCTTTCAAAGACAAAATTCCATTTGAGACGCCAGGAGTTTACAGCATTCCATGCATATGCAGCAAAGAATACATTGTAGAGACCGGACGAAAAATATCAACTAGGCTCAAAGAACACGAAAGAGCCTCACGACTAAGACAAATAAACTCATCAGCTGTTGCCGAACACACTCATGAAACAGGGCATAAAATTTTATTCGAAAAAACTAAAATTCTTGCATGTAATCAGTTCTTCTACCAACGAAAAATCCAAGAGTTTATAGAAATCTATAAACAACCTAACAATCTAAACCGCGACTCAGGTCTCTACCTGTCACCAATTTGGGAATCAGTCATCCGAGAAGGTGTTTATGGCCCTCATTTATCTCCGCCCCCCTCAAACAAATATAAGCAGGTACAGAGTAAAATACGAACCAGTTTCAGTCAAGCACTGAAGAAGCCAACAGGGATGATTCGCGAAACGTCAGCAATTTCGACTCAGCAAAAACCGACGCAGGAGAAATCCAGAATTTTTGTAAAAAGTATTACAGTAGCCTGTGGAAGTTTCTTTGAAAAATTAAAAAATGTTTTCTTATTTTTTTCAACTAACGCAAAATTAACTAAACCATTTTCTCAGATATTTAAAATTAAAAAATCAGTTTGTTTTGAGTTGTGGTACTTGAAAATTCCAAGTTGTGAAATTGGCAAGTCAGTTTATTCCCAAAAAAAAAGAGTAAAACATGTAAATCATAACTAATATGTCCGCGGACCTTGTTTTAGAAAGAACACAAGTAAGTTAATTTATACCATTAATTAGAAAAGTTCTTTATTCCACGAGGACCGCGCCTGTTATCCAACTTGCTAGTTAGCGGGAAGCTCTACGGAGAATACTCCAGCATAAACTATTTTACAAGGATTGAACTGAGGTGGCTTTTACTTGATGGAAATCCATTTATCAAAATAAATAAGAACTAAAAGTTCATATTTTCACGAAATTATATATTTTTAAATGACAATTGTTTCGCCAACACCGTGTCTTTCATTGATTGATAAAGACACGGTGCTGTCGAAACAATTGTCATGTCATAATATATAATTTCGTGAAAATTTGAACTTTTAGTTCTTATTTATTTTACAAGGCTCCCACGTTGCCGTCGTCCCGGGATGCGGCGTGGCCAATACACCACAATAACCAAACTCAATTAGAAAGAACGTTTGGAATCCATTGGATTTTCTTGATGTCCATCTTGGCCCCAAAAGGAAAATTTCCGTTTTAAAAGGAGATGATTATATCTGATGTCACCTTCGATTCAGATTGTTGATACTGCCTTCTGATTGGATCGGCACTGTTAGAAATTTGATCCAAAATATTTGAAAAACTTAATTGTTTGCTACGTGAAAGGTTGTTAGGCAACCAGATAATCAGATTGGATTTTGTTCGGGCATCTACCGCGAGATGGTACTTGAGTCGGTGTTTGCTATTTGCTTCATTTAGAGTTTTGTGACATTATTTGTTTGATTCAAATTAATGTTGCTCCCAGTCAATTTGAATTGTTTGTAAATTTCGGTTATTTTTCGTTTTTGCTTTGCCTTTTCTAAAAAAGGAAAATTTCAACAATAAAAACCCATTGAAGATAATTAAAGAATTTAAATATAGGAAGTATTGTTACAGATTCAATTTTTCTTTATTAAAGTCTTTTTTATTATATTGGTATTAATTCGTCTGAAATTCCGTTTAACTTAATTTAAGTTTACTGTATAACAAAATTCAATATTTGTGTAAAAAAGTGCAATAACATTCAAATTCAAGTTTAATTTTTATTTATTCTGATATTATGATTGTGGTTCAGGTTTCAACGTGTTTTGGTACAAAACATAATTACTGCTATATTGATAATAAATAGAGTAAATATTGGTAATAATAATATTTAATTTAAATAGGAAGTAGCGAAGCACCTACTTAGAACTTATTTTTAATACTGATATTCTCAGTTTATCGCTTATCACAGGTAAGTTTTCAGAATCAAGTTGTTCACTGGGCTATTTAAGTGCCTGCGGGTATGCAGGGTTCAGCATCCGGACAATTTTTGTATTTTTCATTTTCTCATAACTTTTGAAAAGAATGAAACCACGATCTACATAGCTCTACTGTTCGCTCCTCTAAAAAGTAAGTTTAATTTGTTAATTAGTTGATCTGCTCGTCTAGTTATATACATTTTGCTAATCTCTTATTTGTTTTTTCGTGTATAAATTGACCTTTTCTATACTAACTGAAAGTTAATTAACAAATATAAGTTTTCTCTGAATAAGAATTTTATATATATTTATACCAATTCTATTGTGGTCTTTGGAATAAATATAAAAAAAAACGGTACAATTTATTTACACATTTCTTAAATTAGTTTTAACAAGTTTAGTTATTTACAAAAATTACTTTGAAGACACTCGATTTTATGCGTATGCGAATTTGGGTTGTATGTAAACAAAGAAAAATAAATGTTGGCAATGACCTATTTTTAATTGAACATTGATATTCATTGTGCCATTTGCTCATGTATGGTTTAACTGCGCGCAACTTACCCAGTTATTTTAGTTTAAGAAAGCGTCCATGTTATGTTAGAATAGCAGCTAATCATTTATTTTAAATATATTTGAATTATTGAATTGAGTAAATAAGGCACATTTATACATGATTTGGACATACTTAAGCCACCTTAAGTCACCACGAATCTAGCCTATGTATTTTTTAGTTACTTAGGTGTAAATATATATTAATTACAAATAATAAATTACTTACATATAACATATATGCATTAATATTAAAAACTGATAAACATACTAAGAAGTACGCAATTAAAATTTCAGTATCAATTTGCACATGAAGTGCGCTACTTAAATTTTAACGTGTTAAGTTTAGCTTTGAAGTCAGATGAATTAGTAAATATATTGATGGCGTATTTTATCAAGACCCTTAGTAGAAGAAATTTCGCAATTAAACAAACAAAATTAATTTACACACATACTCACAAACATTTACAAATAAGTTACGTCTCATTAGTTACCAGTACTTTAGCTACCGCACATATAATCATTTTCACAGCCTTCAATTATTATTTCGTATTTATTAAAGCGCTTCATCTCCATTTTGATAACCGTTGCGATTAAGAGGCTGCCTTTCTGGTGTTGATGATGGTCTGTTTCTTCTAAAGAATCCACACTAAAAAAGATATTGAATGAGACACTGGACATATATACTGTGTGTACCCCCTTGTAAAATCTTGGCTTGTTTCGATTTGGAAAAGGGAAAAATTTTTTTTGTTAGTTTTGGTCAGGTGCTTATTGCTTCAGCCTAAAGTCATTTTTAAGAGATCTGTCCAACAAAAAGATATATCAAAATCAAACAATAAAAATTTGGGGTGTACAGTTCTTAAGTCTGTATATTTTAAAGTTAAAAGTCTGATGAATTATAAATCCTGTCTTTATTTTTGACCCTCAATAAGGTGTTTTTTTTTATGTTAGATGTTGAACTCTAACTATAGACTATTTTAGAAATGTGTAGGGTAATATTCTTAATATTAATAAATTTACTTTATATATATGTATATATATATATATATATATATATATATATATATATATATATATATATATATATATATATATATATATATATATATATATATATATATATATATATATATATATATATATATATATATATATATATAGTTTTGGTTTCAGATTTGCCTTCTCTATTGCTTTCTTTTCGAAGTAAATCATGAAGAGGTTGGCAATCACAGGTGAGAGAGATGATCCCATTGCTGCTCCATCTATTTGTCGGTAAATTTTCCCGTCGTACATAAAGTAAGCGTTTTTCAGGCAATGTCTTGACACATCTATTATGTACGGCGGAAGATCTTCGTTTTCTTCTATAAGCAAGAGTGCCTCTTCAACTGGAATGCTCGGGTAGAGGGATTTGACATCGAAACTTGCCATAATGTCGTCCTTGTCTATCCTGTTTGTGTTAAGTTTAAGATCTACTGATACGCAGTGAAGCATCTGAGCATTAAAATGGTCTACTTTAACAATTCGAAATAGATTTCACTCAGGTGTTTTATGTTGGTTTTCGCGTTTATGGCGTTTTTATTCCTTTGAATATGTATCATCTCAATTATTTCCCTTTTTTGTGTGTTTGGTTCGGTAGCAAGTATTTTTGTGTCATCGAAGTTAAAGGTATGTGTTTTCTCCGTTATATGGCTGCTGATGGCTGTTTTATTTTTTTTGTCGTACTTATGACCATTGATGCGGTTCCTCAACAGTTGGCTAGTCTGTCCAATGTACACTTGGTCACAGTCGTTGCATGGTATTTGATATACAATGTGACTTTTTTTTATCTTTGGGTATTGGGGTTTTTAGTTTACTGAAATTCCTATTTAACAAATTTTGACCCTTGTGGCAGATTGTTACAGAGCTTCCCTTAAACACATTCGAGATTTTTTCCGATAAATTTGGTATGTATGATAACGAACAATATTCTCGTTTTGATGGTTGTGTGTTTTCCTTAACAGAAATCTTGTTGTAGAATTTATGTATCCTTCTTTTAAAAATAGAGTTAATTAACGCACTTGGGTAATTGTTTAGTTTTAGTGTGTACTTAGCCTTATATAAAGCTTCTTTTCTGTATTCTGGATCAGATAGATTTATAGCTCTGTCAGCCAACCCGATAATTACAGTCTTTTTTGTGATATTGGGTGTTGGGAGTGAAAAAAGGTATCGTCCAGACCATGTATCTTTTGTGTACCACATCGTTCTGATTTTGTTTTCCTTGCGTATTAGTGTCATGTCTAAGAAGTTAATTTTGTCATCTTTTTCATATTCTATGGTAAATTTTATCTTTGTGTGATATGAGTTAAAACTATTCAGAATGAGGTCGCCCTTTTCCTTAGGTATTGCTAGAAAACAGTCGTCGACATATCGATAGAAACAGGGTAATTTAATAGTCATTTTGTCAATAACTGTTTTTTCTAGGTCTTCGAGAACAAGTTGCACAATTACACTCGAAATAGAAGCACCCATGGCACAACCGTCAATCTGCTTGTAATATTTATTATTATATATGAAATAGGTCGAATTTAGAGTTAATTTTATGGCTTCCACGAACTCGTCTAGTGGAATATCTGTGTGAAGTTTGATCATGTCCCATTTTTTATTTATTATGTCTATAGCTAAATCGATCGATTCGAAAAATTATCAAAATTCTTTAAAAACATCTTAAAAAACATAGTGAATGATAATGAATACTATATTAAAGATTCGTGGCAGTTTAAAGAAAAAATTAGCAGAATCATTCTACCAATTTCAGTCCCTCAAATTACGAAGAATATTATGATTTATTTTATGTATAATGTTGATTGGCAACATTACTCCATAAAATGAAAGAATTGTTACCAAATTAATTTTTATTACTCTACACCTTTTCAAAATAGCCCATGACATATTATTTTCGACCAATATTTTGGTTTTGTTAGACAATTTTTTAATGGAAAAAAACGTATATACTTAAACATTTCTAGCCAACATACAGTGATACTACATTTAGGACTTACCTTGTAAAGAAACAGAATTACTAGCAACAGGATAATTGTACCAGCGATTGCCGACAGTAGAATAATCCATAGTGGAACAATCCTTGGGGGAACTTCAGGTTCTTTGGCCGGAATATCCGTGAAGACTTCATGCATAAGAGGATTTTGATCTTTAAATCTTCCTATATAAGGAAGTTTGCTAATTCTCGCCACCATCACTGACGATAATTTGAAGGGTTGCGAACTGCTTAACTAAAAAAAGACACTTTTCTAATTTCTGCTTCATCCGAGCAAATAAAAGAAAATCCTAAAAAGAGCAAGTACCATGGTGAAAGGAAGTATTCCATTAATGTAGACATTTTTGCATTTACCAAAAATCAGGGGAAAAGTAAATGAACACGTAAAAAATGAATTTTTGCCAGTTTATTAAATGTGCAACCTTGAAAAAGCTACCCTTATCTCGTTTCATTTTGTAGGCGATTTTGTGCCGCGTCAAAAATAAGCGGAATGAAGTTAATTTTGCTTTCTTTAATAGAACCAGGCAGCTTGTAAATTTTTTGAAGTCGAAGGTGTCGAAAAACAAATTTTTATCATAAAATTGTGTTTCACACTGTAGATGATTTTTTGACGCGATAAAAATATGTAGAATAAGTTATATGCTCCAAACTGCAGACGAAGCCCAAAGCTAAGCAAAGACAATGCCTCCCTGACACCGCATCGACAGCCCTATTTATTCGATTGTCATATTATAAAATTGCTCTTATTTCAGCCTTTGTATCGACTAGTCCGAATAAAACTTTATTTTGCTTTGTGTATAAATAAATGTTTTTTAATAACGCTCTCCCGAATTTTGAATATTTAAGTAATATGATGTTAATTTTTCTTTCTTTAGTAGGACTAGACAGCTTGTAATATTTTCGCCGTCGAGGGGGGTCGAAAAACACATTTTTATCAAAAGATTGTGTGTTTCACCCTGTAGACGATTTTGTACCGCGTTGAAAATATGTGGAATATGAATTTAATTTTGCTTTCTTTAGTAGGACTAGGCAGCTTATAATTTTTTCGCTTTCGAAGGAGTCGAAAAACATTTTTATCAAAAAATTGTGTGTTTCACTCTGTAGGCGATTTTGTGCCGCGTCCAGAATATCTGGAATATGAAGTTAATTTTGGTTTCTTTAATAGGACTAGGCAGCTTGTAATTTTTTCGCCGTCGAAGGTGTCGAAAACACATTTTTATCAAAAATTTGTGTGTTTCACGCTGTAGACGATTTTGTGCCGCCCCAAACATATGTGGAATAAGAAGTTGATTTTGCTGTCTTTACTAGGACGAGACAGCTTGTAATTTTTTCGCCGCCAAAGGTGACGAGAAACATTTTTATCAAAAAATTGTGTGTTTCGCCCTGTAGACCACTTTGTGCCACTCTAAAATTATGTGAAATATGAAGTTAATTCGGTTTCTTTAGTAGGACTAGGCAGCTTAGTAGGTCTAAAATTTGAACAACAGTTTTAGGTATAATATTATATTAATATTCTTTAGATATAATGTTATTTTATATTAATTAATTAATGTAATAGTGGACTATAATAAGTTGAAAATATTGACAAATAGTGGTTCACAACGTATAAAACACATTAAAATAATTGAATTTTCAATTATTGATTTTTGTGTATGTTAACAATTGTTTACTTGGATATTGTTTTTAATAAATTTATCATGGTCTACTGCTACAAATAATGGAAAAAATGAAAAGAAAAATGAGCTTCATTTTCAAAAGAACTTAAAACTAGTATAGATTTTTGAAAAGCTGAAATGATTTACAACTAATGTAAAAAAATACAATGAGTTCCATGAAAAAATATATATATTCATAAGTAACAAACAATTGTATCTTAAAAACCAAGAGGCCCATGATAAAAAGTAGTACAGTGACGCGTCAACCGCAACTTTCTATCTTAAAAAATAACCCGAGATATCCCATAAAACTGCCCTAAAGTGCCTTATTTATACTTTTCAATTTGAACGGTCACATAAACATTTTAAATATCATCTATATGCCTACAAAAACTTTTATAATTATGGCGATGATTATTTACTTAAAATGAAGTCAAGTTGAAAAGGTAAGAAAAGGATTTTTGATGGAGTTAGTGAACTTAATATCAAATAGTCTTGATCAGGGAAGGGTGGTTTTGGCTATGTTCGTGGACTTAAGAAAAGCGTTCGATATTGTTCATTATGGTTTGCTTATCGATAAGATTGGAATTTAGAGATTAGTCATTAGAAGATACTAAACCAACCGCAGACAATACGTGACTCTGGAAGACTGCGGTAGCAGAGTTATGGTTGATAATTGTGGGGTCTCTCAGGGTTTCGGCCCCTCTTGTATAAATTGTGCTTGGCTGGATTGGAAGTTCAATATTATACATTTGCAGATGATACGGTCTTAATTTATGAATCAAAAAATTCAGAAGTATTGGCAAATATAGCAAATAAAGGATACGACAACTGGCTATTAAATAACAAATTAACAATAAACATTGATTAAACTAAATACATATATTAAACAAAAAAATAAAAAAAAGTAATAACTTTAATATTACGATAAATGATTTTACTTTGGAAAGCGTTGATAAAATGAAATGTTTACGGCTGATGCTTGACGAGCAGCTAAATTGAAATACTACATTGCTCGCACAAATAACAAAATAGTTCCCTTAGTTGCAGCGCTGTACAGATGCAATTATTTTTTTAAGGGAAATTGCAAGATATAAAATTTATAATGCGTCTTTCTGGGGTACATGTAATAATACAAACTTTAATAAAATAAATATAATACAACACCGAAACGCTGTTATCATTTACTTCAAATTAATTCGATTGAAATTATATTAAAATTTGAAAAATTTAAACTTATATCTTAAATAATACGGAACAAAACTAAAAGCAACGCCAAAATAACCCATATCAATACATACAACACAACTTAAGAAATCACCCTGAGATAAGTTATGGAATGCCAGAAGAAATAAAGAATCGCAAAATCCAATATGTGCGGCCTCAAATATATAGATCAACATTGTGAAAAATGAGACTTATAATATTTTTGTCAAAAAGTGAAAAAATATTTATGCAATAAAAAAAATTAATTTAAAAATAAATAAATAAATAGTTTGGACACTTTGAAAAACACTACTGCTGAAAGCTCTTAGTTAATATATGAGTGAGGGCTTAATGTGTCGCTTCTGATATTGTCCCAACAGGTGTATTTTTTGAGTTTAAAACTATATATTATGATTTTGATGTCGACGATACTAATATCACTTAGAAACATGGTATTTTCTAGGATCACTTGCTTAATTTGTTCCCAGATCGCTATATAAATCTGTTGAAAAAGCGACACACCCTATATATCTTTGAAAAAATATTAAGAATAAACGTTTAGTGTTTTAAAACTTTCACAGTCTACTGTAATACTTTTTACAAAACTTCTGTATTCCTCCCGCGTCGGTTTTTGCTGAGTCGAACGTGCTGACGTTTCGCCAATTATCCTGTTGACTTCTTCAGAGCTTGACTGAAACTGGCTCCTAATTTACTCTGTACCTGCTTATATTTGTTTGAGGGGGGCGGAGATAAATGAGGACCATAAACACCCTCTCGGATGACTGATTCCCATATTGGTGACAGATAAAGACCTGAGTCGCGAGATTGTTAGGTTGTTTATAGATTTCTATAGACTCTCGGATTGTTCGTTGGTAGAAGAATTGATTGAATTTTACGTCCGGTTTCGTTATTGTGTTCGGCAACACCTGATGAGTTTATATGTCTTGTTCGTAAGGCCCTTTCGTGTTCTTTCATCCTGGTTGATATTTTTCGTCCGGTCTCTCCAATAATCTTCAGTATTCTTTGCCGCATATGCATCAAATGCTGTAAACTCCTGGCATCCCATATGGTATTTGGTCTTTGACGGACCGAAGATACTGAGAGATTTTTGGACAAGTTGTAAATCTGGTTTTGACGTTAATACTTCTTTAGAACTTTTGATACGTGGTCAGCGATATTTTGAATGTAAAGAAGGACCACAGTGGCAAGCGTAGGATTGCTTCCGGCATCATTGCTATTGGAACGTTGTTCTGAAGTGTATTTTTTGATGGAACGCTTAATATCTTTAACGTAGAAATTATTAGAGAGAAGAGTAAAAGTAAGGTGTTTTAATTTTGGGTTCAGTGACTGGGGCTGACATTATTTTGCGGCTCTGTAAACAAGAGAATTGATGATTTTTGGGCCGGATGGTGATGTGACCATGCATTAAGGTATCGGTCTGTGTGCGTAGGTTTTCTGTAAACACAATGACCAAATGTTAGGTCTGGTTTCCTATTGATAAGAATATCTAAGAATGGAAGGTTATTATTAGTTTCCAACTCAATGGTAAAACGTATGTTAGGGTGTACAGAGCTTGAATGCCTAAGAAAATCTACTAGGGTTTCTTGACCGTGAGGCCAAATAACAAAAATATCATCGACGAAGCGTTTCCATAATTTTGGTTCTATATGAAAGGTGTTGAGAGCTTTCTTCTCAAAGGCTTTCATTTATATATTCGCGATTACTGGTGATAGTGGAGAACCCATAGCTGTTCTCGACGTTTCTTCAAAAATTTGACCGTTATAAGAAAATTATGTTTGAGACAAGCATTGTTTGATTATGTTGAGAAGGTTTGATTCCAGATTCTCTCATTTTAATATATCTGAAATGATGTTCTTTAGCGTTTAACTTCGTCCTTACCCCAGGCATTATCCCAAAAGAGGAAATCATTTCAAATGTCGAGTCTATCCTAAACAAACTGCCATCTCAAACAGCTAATAAAATTCGATTTGAAACGGCAAAAATCATTAAAAAATCAAAACCTCCTAAATCTAATAATGCAAAGCCTGAACGCATTGCCTTATAATCCCTAAAATCTAATCCAGACATCGTAATCCTAAAAGCAGATGAAGGAAATGCTACGGTGGTCATGAACACAAATGAATATCAGGAAAAGATTCAAGATATTCTTAGAGACGGATCATATGGCCTACTTAAAAAAGATTCTACGTCATCTATGGATCGCAACCTTAAATCTGTTATTCTTAATAATATCCTTCTTCTCTATCAGACTCCGTGAAAAAATCTGCCAGCCCCATGACTCTAAAATTCCTCGTCTCTACGAACTCTCAAAGATCCACAAACCAGGATTACCTCTTGGACTTATTGTCGACACCAACATATTCTCTCGCAAAATATCTAGCTTTTGTCCTTAATTCCTTTCACTTCATTGAAAAAAGCATTACATTAGATCCACAAGATATTCTAGTTAGTTTCGACGTAGAATGCCAAAGTTCATTTTTCAAAGAAACTTCCACAGGCTACTGTAATGCTTTTTACAAAACTTCTGGATTCCCCTGGCGTCGGTTTTTGCTTAGTCGAAATTGCTGACGTTTCGCCAATCATCCTTTTGGCTTCTTCAGAGCTTGACTGAAACTGGCTCGTATTTTACTCTGTACCTGCTTATATTTTGTTTGGGGGGGGGGGGGTGCTAAACAACATCATTTCAGCAAGGAATACATTGGAGAGACTGGACGAAAACTATCCACTAGGCTTAAAGAACACGAAAGAGTCTTACGGCTAAGACAAATAAAGTCAAAAATTTTTGTTCGTTCAAACTAAAATTCTTGCATGTAATCAACTCTTCTATCAACGAAAAATCCGAGAGTTTATAGAAATCTATAAACAACCTAACAATCTTAACCGCGACTCAGGTCTTTAGCTGTCAGCAATATGGGAATCAGTCACTCAAGACGCAGGTACGGAGTAAAATACGATCCAGTTTCAGTAAAGCTCTGAAGAAGTCAACAGGATGATTGGCGAAACGTCAGCAAGTTCAACTCAGCAAAAACCGACGCAGGGGGAATCCAGAAGTTTTGTAGAAATTTATAAATGTTTACGCAGTATAACGTTCCGTTTCCAAGAATTTTTTTGATCATATAAAGAGTTTTCGAGAAGTGATGTTTTTCTTAGACCGACCCGCCAATTTCCATAAGCTCGGTCAGCGGACCAAGATTCATATTCATTCCATTCATTCCATTCCATTCAAATCGATAGCTTCAAATTTACGTCATTTGTCGTGTTTCAGAGCCATTTTCAAAAAACAATCGAAAATCGAAAAAATTAAGAAGATGGACGCCGATGTCCGAGTCGATTTCATCTATTTTTTCAAAGCAACAGGTTTTATTTATAATTTTTTCTATGATTAAAGCAGGTATATATAATGTTCAAAATTGGATAATTTTTTTAAAAACAAAAACGATTGAGATAAATAATCACCTGAATCTAAAAATGCAAAAAAATGCAAAAGTTACCGTCGTAAATGCACAAAGGGACTCACATGCTTAACTGCTCGGAGATTGAGGCGAGATCTGAGCGCGATAGAAACAAACTCGTCTCTCTTCAATGTACTAACGATGCATCTGACGTAGATACAATTCGTCGTTTCGCATTTTCGTATTTGGTCAATATCTGGGTCGAGCGGTTCAATTTGGCGTTTGGTCCTGGTTCTCAAATCCGAATTGCTGTTTTGGTGGTCGCGAGAATTGCGATAATCTCTATTTTCGGATGATGTTTCGTCATCCGTCCTTGCGATTGTGCCACTATGGATTCGCCTGCCCGAAGATTGCCACTGATATCCCTCACTTTCACCTCCAGAAAACTCTGCCTCAGATGATTGAGGTCTTCCTAACACAATTGATTGCCTTCCTAACATGCTACCCAAACCATCTAGTTCGATAGCGGTCGTTTGAAATCTTTCACCACTAGAACCTTGGCCATAGTTATGATAAATATTCTGCTGACCAGCATTTATGTTGTCGACTCTACTACTCCCCAATGTTTGTTCGTTTCTTCCAGATTGATAGTGTCCTGCATTACTTTGAGTTTTCGAATTCACCCAGGTTGAATTGTTTCTTTGATCATGTGCTCGCCATCGTTCGCCTTGTTGTCTTCTAAATTCTTCTGTCCTCAACCTCTCTTCATACGCTTGTTGTCTATTAGACCCTTCTTGGTGTTCCGTGTTATCTGCATCATGGTAATTAATTTGAGTTCTTGAACTGGGCCAAGTTGAATTGCTCCTTTGGTCGTGTGATCGCCACTTTTCGCCTTGTCTTCTGGATTCTTCTGTCTTCAGCCTCTCCTCTTGTCTATGACGTCCTTGTTCTAACCTTGGCGGCTGGCTAGGACCATTTCCAGAAGAACTGTAGGTAGGCTGGATCGCTGGTTTTTCATAAATACCGATGACCTTTTGACCAAAACTGTCGCGTTCGTTTTGACTACCGTCGTTATCAGTGGAATAATAAGTGTTCAAGATTTTCCCTGACGCATCTTTGACGGTAGTAACGTTCGTCCATTTGGTAACCGGTTTTCCATTTTGTATAACTGTGGTCCATTCGGATTTTGTATAAACAGTTACTCCCGCCAAGCTCGTATTTCCGGTACTAGATTGACCGGAGGTAGCGTTAATATTGTGACGCTCGTTGAAAATTTCAGACGCATCTCCTCCGGATTGTTTAATTTTTTCATCTAGTTCCATGGAGTTTTGTCCTTTAATCGTCGTTCCTCCAACTATGGCGGGGATATTGGCTCCGGTTTCTACGTGAACCACGGAATGTTCGCCATATTTTTCGCCGTATTTACTGGAAGAGTCAATACGGAGGCGTTCCCAAATAGATTTTGTGTAATAATCAAGCTGAAAAAATGAAAATTTTCATAAAAGGCCGTAGTGTTAAGTAGTCGGTTTTTACCTCGTAATTTTTGTAATTTGCCGGAGCAGGTATGTCGCATTTAATACCCTCTGGAACGTGAGGTTGGTCAAGCAAATACAACAAATCTTCACCTGAAAAATTAAAAAAAGTTATATTTTATTTGTAATATTTCATATAGCTTTATATAGCTTTATATAGCTATAGATATTAAAACTATTATTTAAAATGATAAGGAACGTAAAAATTATTAAATATTAGCATTTTTTGCATCTGAACATAATTATTTTAATTTATTAAGCTAAAAAAACTGTTCAAAATGTGGACGATTTTTGTCTAACGCACAACATACACACAGTTTGAATTCTCTGCAGAGTACTCAAACTCAGAAAGAATAAGAGGTTGCATTCACAAACTTTCTAAAGCTGCTTCAGAGTCTGTTCGGAACTCTCCGATATTATTGTGGTGATTAACAATTATTTTACTTTTTAAATGTTTCCACCAAAAAAATGTAAAATATGAAAATATGAAATTTATATGCGCCAATGACACATTACCTAATAATACTGATGAGATTACCTCTTGTAATTTTCCATACACAACTCGGCAGTCAAAAAACCTTCAAAAATACGATATACGATTTTAGTGATTAGTATGAAACAGGCCACAATGAAACCAAAACGGTCTTGTTCTCGGTCAAATAAAATATTAATATTAAACTAAGTTAGCTTCATTCAAATTATAAAAGTATTTTTCCAAGGCCTACCGCAAATACTCTCATTAAAATAAAAAAAATCGTTTTTGTGAGGTCATTTATACAAATAACCCATACTATTACCAAGCGGAATCAAATTGATCTAGAAGATATACGGTGTTCTATTGAAAAAAACTAAACTTTATTTATTTTTTCTAAAAGACGAAACCAATGAATGAAATCTATAAAATGAAAATCTATATACGATGCGCTTTTCACCTTTCCCACATTTCATAGAATAACCGAGATCCGAGGGGTGCCCCAAAACTTCAAATTTCCAAAATCACCCTGTATTTTAAAAATTAAGCAAGTCATGAAAATTTTGTTAACGTCATATTTCGTTGAACAAAAAAGTACCAAAGGTTTGAAAAAACGCAAGGCTCTATCTTCACTAAGAATGGACATATCTCTCCGTCGAGACCAAGATGGGACACAGTGTACAGGGTGGTCGTAATTGGAGTACTTTAACAGAAAAATCGTATTTCATAATTAGACAGAACAAAATCGAGTTAAGGGATCGAATTTTGAGAAACATTTAATGGTTCAAACCGCATGGCGATATCTTCAATAGCAACAGAGATATATTGCGTGTTTGATCGTTCGAGCCTTTTGAAAATCGCCCATAACTTTTTTATTTATGAAAATTTTAGATTCGGATTATGTTATGTAGTTGGTTATAGTCTAAAAAAATGCCCGTGTCGAGACTTATACAATCATATAGATTTGTTAGTATCTGTGATGAAAAAAGGCGGAAATTTAAGGCATTTTTTGCTTATGTCAATGTCAGCTAAGAGCAAAACTTTTATTCTTAATTGAATTTTGTGTTCTGTCACACATAATGTAAGTATACCAAAATTAGGAAAAGTATGATATGATAAAGTGTTACATTTTGTCAAACTAAAACGCAGAGGCAGTCAATGAACTTTATTTCAATATATATCCAGAGCGGCACCAAGCAAATATTTCGGACCTTAAAAAATAATTTCACCAATTACGTAAGTTTCAAAAAGCCCAGGCAAAATCAAAACCACTTAAATTGAAAACAGGAACTCCTGGAATTAAATATAATTGCAGAAGTATAATGAAAATAAAAACATATCCTCAAGGGCACTAGCTAACGCAAAAAGTGCTGGAAAAACTAAAGTATGGATTACTTTACAAAAACATATATTCAAGCCATATCGTACCAGAAAAGTCCAACAATTATATGAAAGGGATGAAGGTAGCAGAGAATTGACTATTCCGGTATATTTGACAGATACAATTCTCATCGCTGGAGCATAGAAAATCCTCATGCTGTAGTGTATCAAAATCAAGAAGCTCACTTTGGATTGAATATATATGGGCAGGAATTTTCCGAGGTAGATTTGTGGGACCTCATTTTTTTAATGCAAATATGACAGCGGATGATTATATAAATATTTTGCGAACATGTGTTGTTCCATTTTTGGAAGATTTACCATTAATTTTTTGTAGGAGTATTTATTATTAAAAGTTTGGATAATGTGATTCAACTCCTCAAGATTTGTTTTCATAAGGGAGATTAAAAGATCTTATCTTTAAAGACAAAATTTTCCGAACCATAGCAGGGATGGATGAAGCCACTAAAGAAGCGTCTGCTTCTGGATCATTTCTATAAGAGGTTCATGGTATTTAGGATAAAATACTTCAATATAATGTAAAAGATTCAATTTTAATTTTTTGTTTTCTAATATTTATTATGTTTTACTTATTAGGTTAAAATAACTATAATTTTGATTTCTAAATAATCAAACATTAAAATAATATCTAAAATTAAAATATTACATTTTGTGTTTTTCATTTAAGTTATTTTAAATTGGCCTTATGTTTTTTAAAGTTCCAGTGCTTGTTAAATTATTTTAAACTTTAATACATCAACAAAAAAATGTCCTATATTTCCGCCTTTTTTTATCACAGCTAATAAGCGCAAGCATTTTTTAAGAACATTGCCCGATAAAATGAGAAAGTTATATTCACGTATGAGAAAACAGAACTGTAGGTAAAATCTGAGTACGCCACTGCATTTACCTTAAAAAATGCACTAATGATGTTCTTATCCGAATCCAAAATCTTCATAAATAAAATAGTTATGTGCAATTTTCGAAAGGGCCGAACATTGAAAAACGTGGTAGTGAAGATATTGCCATGCGGTTGTCATCATTAAATGTTTCTCAAATATCAAGCCCTTAACATGTAAATCGATTTCGCACTATTTAGTTCAGAAATACATTTTATATGTTAAAACACCACAATTGCCACCACCCTGCACATGCCAGCCAGGTTCAATTATGTAGACGTAGGGACATAATGAAAAAGTTTCATTATGTCGCTTCGTTCATATTCCTTAACTGTAAAGTATGGTTTTTGAGGAACTATGTGGTAGACTCTAATTTTTTCACTCCTGAAGAAGTCAACAAATAAATTGACGAAATATTGAGTGTTAAAGAAAAAAGGAGCTTTCTATTTTAACCACGGACCGCTACCCGATATCCTTTGAATTCAAATAAGTTTAGTACGGTCGATATAAGAAGAAATTCCAAGTGTTATATATATATATATATATATATATATATATATATATATATATATATATATATATATATATATATATATATATAACATTCGACCAATTAACATCTTACCTACATATTTCAAGATTTTTGAAAAACTACAATATTACCTCAAAACCAGTCTGGTTACAGGAGTCACCATAATTGCACTAGTAAGTGTAGCAGATGAAATTATTAATACAATTTATTACAGTTTTTATAGCGCTTGCCTATGCAAAGGCTTTTGACACTTTCAAATTATAGATTACTAAGTTCAATATTTAACTATATCTCTCTTTCTAACCAGGGTATAGATATGCTGTCAAATTATCTTAAAAATAGAATGCAATTTGTAAGTTCTAAACATCAACCGTCTTAACTTTTGTATTTTAAAAAAGGAGTTCCGTGGAGTTTTGTACTAGGACCAAAATATTTTCTGTTTTTGTTTAAAATTGTCCATCTGCTATTTGGTCATGTTATTACATTTTTCAGATGTAGAGTTATATATTTATTTTACACCGGAAGAATCTTAGCAAGCAGTAGCAGCAATAAACTCTGATTTGTGTCGAAATTGTTTAAACCTTAATAGCAGTAAATCCGTGGAAACTATTTTTGGTAGTAAGGCAAGAAAACTATTTTTTTTCCCAGAATTGGGATCGATAATCATTTTATTGATTTTACATATCTTATTAAAAACCTGTGTTTACATATAATGTAAACAAATGGCAACAAAAGGCTTAGAAATTGTATTTCAAAATAGACATTTTCTCACAAAATCCTTAAAAATACATTTTAATGATACATTGGCGAATTTATTGACGATTTGTATCAATTTCTAAGCAATATTAACGCGATTAATGAAATTTCATAGATTTCTGGCTTAATTCTAAAAGTGTTTCTAATACTACACAATACATTCCTTGTGTTTTCAAACCTATATATCAGAAGTTTAAAAGTTTTAATAAGAATATTCCATTGAAACGTTGTAACAAAGTTCAAATTCAGATTCCTCTTACTTAAAAACACAATTTTTCCAAATTTTTACATTATCCTCTTCAGAACTTATCAAATAATTTGGAAATCAAACTTTCAAGTGGTATAATTTGATGTCTAGAATCTACGGTTACTATATTTCCCGAACATTACGCCAGACCCTGTGTAATATTTAAACTACGAAGAGAAGTATAAAAAAGAAAATATTTCCAAAACTAAAGCCAAAGACGGATTGCGCACAGTTTTTTGATAAATATGGAAGAACATATGACAAAATATCCATAAACCGTGAGATACGCTGTGTATCTTTCAACTAATCAAGACTAACCAATGTGATGTCCATGGGCCTTAGATGATTTTGATTCCATTTATTTGTTTTTTCCAATATTTTGTAAATTATGGCATAACTCACCCAGCTGGACATAAAATGAAATTAGGGACCAATTAAATAATATAAATTAATAAATCGTACCCCCAAGTGTTTGCCAAGGCCAGAAGAAATATACTTCGGCCTCGTAAACGGTTGCTGGGCCCTTATTCCTCAGCGTATAGAGATGCGTCACTTGCGGACCTATATCACTTTCTCTCCTTATATCTGCAGTATAGGTCGAAGCATTCGGCAAGTAAATTTCTTGAGGAATAGATCTCCTAAAATGAGATAAAACACGAAAATAACTATAAATTTGGACTCCACCTGCCTCGGTTGTTGCTGAATCGGATTTGCTGACGTTTCGGCAATCACCATGATTTATTTTTAAGAGATTAACTGAAATATTTTAATTTTTCTTGCTTTCTCAATAACGCAAACCTTAAAAAGTAATATTCAAAAAACCTACTCTACTTAGTTTTTTAAATTCAACTGGATTACTTGTTCAACACTATGGGCCTGTGTTTGGAACGAACAAAATGTATCACAATTTCTTACCAGCAATTTTTTCAAAAATCTAACTAACGAAGTTCCTCCAAAATTTCGTAAAACTTTCTTATTGCAATATCAATCCAATAAACACGGAGGTTCAGCCATTTCAAATGTTAGGAGGTTCAACAATTTTAAATGACTAGTCTAGCACAAAAAAATCGTTTTAGAATGTTGTTCTGTAATAATTAACAATTATTGTATTTTAAGTATTTATTGTCTTCATAGCTTCGAAGATATTCCGTCTGAGATTTTAACAGTCACAATCTATAGAACATAAATCTTATATAATCCAATAAAATGTGAGACAAGGAAGTGTGTCAAAGAAAATAAATGGATTGCTACAGCAATTGAATACGTGACAGCTTTCTGAGCGCCATTGTTTTCGGATAATTTTGGCAAATTGATAAATTAAAAAAAAGACTCATCACATCAAATATTAAAACCAACATCAATTGCATACAGATAATTCGTTGAAAATTCAACTTTTTTATTTGGTGTTTTGACAGTGCGTTTGCATTTAAATATAGAAAATGTATACCAAAATCAAATAAGATTAAATTTTTTGATAAACTGCTACGTAAGAGAAAAGAATTAGAAAACAAATGGTTGAGAAACCATACATATTAAACGGAACACCGTGTATATTACTTTAAATTACATTAATTGGAAATTGTATATATATATATATATATATATATATATATATATATATATATATATATATATATATAATATATATATATATATATATAATATTATATATATATATGTGATGACACTATATTTCGGGAGTGTTCGAAGTGTTTTCGGAGCGCGAGCATTTTGGCGAAACGTCTGCAGGATTCCAGTCGGAGTTCAATATTATATGTATATAGATATATCATCCGTTCGCTCGTTGTACTCCGACTGGAATCCTGCATCCGACTGGAATCCTGCAGACGTTTCGCCAAAATCTCGAACACTCGAAGTGTTTTCGAAGCGCGAGCATTGAAGATGCCCAGTGAGATTTTGGCGAAATGTCTGCAGGATTCCAGTCGGATGCAGGATTCCAGTCGGAGTACA